>NW_007578005.1:126171-134590 GCF_000690725.1 Stegastes partitus | reverse complement strand
TCCAAGAGTTAACCCGCACATCAGCAATCCCCTCACTCCCTGGACGTAAGCTGTTCCAGGATAACAAAAGGAGACATTATTTAACACAAAAAAAACTGTTTCCAGTGTTAGATTTCTTTCAGACTAAAAAAAAGGCTAATGCTAGTATGGAAGGAAACCATTTGAGGATAGTTTAAAGATACAATTATGTTAAATATAATCAGATTTAAATACGGCTAATTGCAGCTCTGTGGTGAATCTTTGACAAGATTGTAATAATTTTTTTCCCCCGGTTTTTACCATCAGGCAAACGTTTCCGGAGCATTAAAGGAAGAATCTCCACGATGATCAACAGCTTCATTCCACAAGCTGTCAGAATGCTGAACTGCTGATTTGATATGCAAACACGTGTTTATTTAAATTGCTTTAAGTTATTGGATCCTGAAGAAATGCTCTTTCATCTTGCCTGTACGACTGTGTACGTACAGCAAAATGACAATAAACTTGATTTGATTTGAAATAAAGGGATAGTTGCAAGATAACTAGTTCAATGTTTACAAAATATATACAATTTTTATATTTCATGAGCTGACATGAGAGTTACTTTGTAAAAGTTTTTATAAAATGCACATTAATAACAGAAGAACCTCAAATTTTTTTCTGTATTCTTTGAGTAAGTCTCTATTGTTTGTTTTGTTTTGTTATTCTTGTAATATTTGAAGATTTCATCAAGACAAATGAAGCTCTGTAGTCAAATGTGAATCTATCTTTCTGGAAAATCTGGAAAACTTTTTTTCTTTTTCCACAATAGCTTGTCCATTCTTTCTGAATCAATAGATAAACTGTAACTTTGAGCCAGCCTTTAAGCATATTACTGTAATCTAGACATGCAAAGCTTACAAATTCAGTCAGTATGAGTCCTGGCATTATCAGTTCTGCTTTCCTGTATTCACATTTGAAAACATACTTTTGTGAATAGTTTAATAATGTATGTGTGGCACATCCAAAATATGTGACCACATTTGATGTTATTTTGGTAATTATGAGAAATTGTTTAACATCACTCTATATTATTGTAATCATATTTGCACACTTAGTAAGAGTAGTACTGTATAAATAATAATGTAGAGGGGCGGAACCTTTGGCACTACCTGGTTGCAGCTTCCCGGTTGCATAGTGCGGAGCAACTTCCTGTTACCGCTCATACGCAATCTGGACGAATTTGAGAGTGCCGCTGTTGTTCCTACTCTCACACTCTACATATATTTTGCAGGTTAGTACTCGGTTGAAAACAACTGTGGATGAAAGCTCTAAGCTTCGTATGATGTGTAGGTTGCTCAGTCAATATGTTGTGGTGACTTGTGTAACTTTTAATGTCAGTGTGATTGGAGAATATTGAGCCGGGGCTCACAACGGCGGTAAAGCCGAGCCGCACCGTCGCGGTAGTTTCGCGGTAGTGAACGCTATTTTCGCGGTAGTAAACTCGCGTGTAAAATGTGTGTATTAGGGCAGAAATTAATGTATTGGGCAGGTAATTCATGTGCAATTGGTTTCCTATTGATTTTGTATGACTCCTGATGTGATTTGATGAATGTTTTATCACCACTGAATACTGTGTTGGTTCAGAGTGTTTAGATTGATCAGTTAATACCAGATATTCATTGTTGTTATTTGTTGTTCTGAGAAAAATGAGCTCATAGCACTAAGGCATTCCAAATAGTTGCTAAGTCCAGTTTTAAATAAGCTAAACATGCTCAGCAAGTAAAAGCACAGTAAGAGTAAAGAGTAACTGGGTTGTTGCATTACTTATGTAGAAGCCAACAGCACTTTAAAGCTGCAGTAAGCAATGTTTTTCTGGTGTTACAAGGATTTATCTGGAAATGTAATAAGCAGAAATGATATATGGTTTTGAGTAACACAACATTAATGAATACAGAATGGTATTTTATTTTGACTTAATTAGTCAGTAGTAATGGACACTGAGAGCATTGAAATGTATTGTAAATGAGTTGTAGATGGAATAAATATACGCAATCTGGACGAATTTCAGAGTGCCGCTGTTGTTCCTACTCTCACACCCACCGTGCCAGCCGGGGCCCATAACAAACTGTGGGGGCTCGTCCGGGATCTCTCCTCTTCAGTCGTTGAGGGGCAGATCCAGTGATACCAGAACCACCAGACAGCAGTGAGTAAGGTGTTGCTTCAGCCAAGCCAGCCAGTGGGCGTCCACAGAGGAAGATCAAGGGGAAAAGGATCTCTGCCTCATCAGGGAGCTGCACTGCTGCAACGGAAAGACGACACACGCTAGTCACTGCAGAGCTACATCGCCAGAGGATACAAACATGTCGGTCGCACGGAAGGAGCTCGCATGGAGCATCAGGGGGCGCCTTTTCACCCTGTCAAGCACCCAACTCTTCGAGCTAGCAAAGAGCCTCGCTGCTGACGGCGGAGACACAGCACGGTTTAGGCAGGATGAGAAAGAGAGCTGCATGAACTACGTCACCTCCTACATCCAGTCAGAGACTCTCCTAGGACTGAAAATCCCCACCACTTTTCCCCTGTCCTATCAGTCCAAGCTCCCTCTCACGCTCATCCACAACCTCCTCCACTGCCACGACCTGGTGACTTTCGCCAGTCTTCAGCAAACCGACCCACAATCCCCTCCAGGAGAACCGCCCTTTGCCCAAAGTGCACTGAACAAAACTTACAGGACTGCAGTCATTGCTTTGTGTGTGGTGAAGCAGGACACAGAGCAGTTGGGTGTCTGAAGCGGACCAAGTTTCAGGGAAACTGGGATCAGTCTCTGCCAAGGGACAGCCAGAGACCGAGACAGAGCCCCAGTCCCAGCCAGTAAAGTCCACCACTGCCAGACTTGTCAGGCCACCCACCATACAGCGCAGTAAACAGACTAGGAAACAAGCCAAACACAAGACAAGCAAATTGCGTGCATTCTCCCATCAAAGCACTACAAGCAGCAAAGTTCCCCTAGTTGGTAAGAAAAGTCTCCTGAAATGTTTGATTAATGGTTATCCAGTGACAGTACTATTCGACTCTGGTTCACAAGTGAGCATAGTAGACAGGCAGTGGGCCAAGACACACATTCCAAGCTATCCAGTGAGACCGCTGCAGGAGCTTTTAAACGATGGACTAGAAGTCTATGCAGTTAACGGCCAGGCCGTCCCCTATGACGGGTGGGTTGAACTCACAGTCACTCTCAGCGGTCACGAAGATCCAAACCTCACTGTACAGGCTCCCTTCCTGGTCAGTAAGTTGTCACTTCCCCAGCCACTAGTTGGAGCTAATGTGTTGGGAGCAATTATCCAAAACCAAGAATCGGATGAAGTTGCTAATGCCACATTGCTTAGCCTCCTGCGCAGAGCTTTTGGTATGGATGAAGAGCAAGTTGTAGCCATGGTTAACTTTATTCAAGTGCCACAAAGTTATGACTGTGACCCAGCCCCGGTAAGAGTTGGCAAGAACAATGTTAGTATTCCAGCTGGTAAAGCAGTAGAAGTTTGGTGCAGGGTACCCCAGAACTTTGATATCGCTGACCCACTTGTGCTTTATGAACCCGAAGAGGAGAATATTGCCTTAAGACATCTGAGTGTTGGAGAAGGACTCTTAGAGATAAATAACACTCAAAGACCCTTTGTGAAGATCCCTATTTCCAACCACTCAAATCAGGAAATAATCCTGCCAAAAAGAACAACCCTAGGCACCATCCAGCATGTTGCTACAGTGATAGAACCAGACACAGCGGAGCTGTCCAAAACTCAAACTATGCCAGTCACGGTAACAGCCACGGAGGTGAACCAGGCCACCCCTCCTCATGTCCCCTCTACTGACCCCTGGTTACCACCAGTCGATCTTAGTCACCTGAGTCCAGACCAGCAACAGGCGGTAGAAAAGGTACTGAAGGAAGAGTGTGAGGCGTTCTCCCGTAGCAGTAGTGACATAGGTTGTATCCCCTCGCTACAGATGGAAATAAGACTGAAAGATGACACACCAGTCCAAAGGGCCTATGCCTCCATCCCAAAGCCTCTTTACCGGGAGGTCAAAGAGTACATCCAAGAACTGCTAGTCAAAGGATGGATTATAAAATCACAATCGCCTTATGCAGCCCCTGTCATCTGTGTAAGAAAGAAGGATGGAACTTTGCGGTTGTGCATCGATTATCGCCTTCTTAACCACAAAACAGTGCCAGATCGCCATCCGCTTCCCCGAATCCAGGACCTCACAGACTCGCTGGGAGGCTACAGCTGGTTTTCAATACTGGATCAGGGTAAAGCGTACCATCAGGGTTTCATCGCAGAAGGATCAAGGTACCTGACTGCATTCACGACGCCGTGGAGTCTCTACGAGTGGGTAAGAATACCCTTCGGGCTGTCGAATGCACCAGCAGCCTTTCAACGGAGCATGGAGGAGATGCTTGACACACTCCGTGATGAATGTTGCATCCCTTACCTCGATGATGTCCTATGCTTCTCCAAGTCGTTTGATGAACACGTCCAAGTGCTGCGTAAAGTGTTGCAAGCTTTACAGCGTCACGGTGTAAAACTGAAGCCTGAGAAATGTGAGTTGTTTCGCAAAGAAGTCCGATACGTTGGGCGCTTGGTGTCCGCCGATGGTGTGAAAGTGGGCCCCAAAGACATTGAGGCAGTGCAGGCGCTCAAACACAAAAGACCACAAACAGTTGGGGAAGTCCGACAACTGTTGGGATTCTTGAGCTACTATCGGACGTACGTGCAGGACTTCTCAAGTATTGCCAAACCCCTGTACGACCTGCTGCAAGTCAGGTCTGACACACCACAATCTAAACCAACCAGAGGCAGAACAAAGTACCCTCAACTATCTTCTCGAGCTCCAGTACAATGGAACGAGGAACACCAAAAGGTACTTGAACAGTTAACTGATATGTTGACCCGACCACCAGTGTTAGCGTACCCAGACTTCACCCGCCCCTTCATACTCCACACGGATGCGTCTCAGAAAGGCCTTGGAGCAGTCCTTTATCAACAGCAGGACAACAAAATGCGAGTTATCGCACGCTAACTCAAGCTGAACAAAATTACCACTTGCACAGTGGCAAACTTAAGTTTCTAGCGCTCAAGTGGGCAGTCTGTGAAAAGTTCAAAGACTATCTCTTTTACGCCCCGCATTTCACCATTTTCACAGACAACAACCCCCTAACGTATGTCCTAAGCTCAGCTAAACTAAATGCAGTCGGACATCGTTGGGTGGGACAACTAGCAGATTTCCACTTCGACATAAAGTATCGTCCAGGAAAAGCCAACATTGATACGGATGTACTGTCCCGTTGTCCCCTTGACATCAATGCCTTCATGAAGGAGTGCTCAGAAGAACTCTCAGAGGAGGCGGTTGGTGCAGTTTGGGAAGGAAGCAGGAGAGCCAAGCAGGGAGATGTGCCTTGGGTAGCGGCTCTCAACTTAGCCTCACCCAGCCAGCCTCTCAAAGAACCCCTCCACACGATCAGCCATGATGAGCTTGTTCGAGAACAGCGAGCAGATCCTGCCATCAGGAAAGTCTTGGAGATGAAAGAGAACAACATTACGCCAAATGAAGACAACAGAGGTAAACTGGACACAAACACAAAGAGACTTTTAAGAGAGTGGAGTAGATTACACATAGACAATGACTTACTGTACAGGCAGACTATGGAACGCAAACAGCTAGTCCTACCAGCTACTTACCGGCAGACAGCTCTGACACACCTACATAACAACATGGGTCATGTTGGAGTAGAGAAAGTCCTCTGTCTAGCCCGAGAACGGTTCTACTGGCCTTTCATGAAGCGAGAGATAGAAGAATATGTTACCAGAAAGTGTCATTGTATCAAACAGAAAAAGCCAGCAACACACGAGAGAGCACCAATGGGAAGTATAACATCCAGTTCACCCCTTGAGCTTGTGTGTATAGACTTTTTGCATTTAGAGACATCCAAAGGGGGGTTTGAGTACATCCTGGTCGTGGTGGACCATTTTACCAGGTTTGCACAAGCCTACCCCACCAAGAACAAAGCCGCCAAAACAGCAGCAGACCGGCTTTTCAACGACTTCATTCCCAGGTTTGGATATCGCGCCAAACTCCATCACGATCAAGGCCACATTATTACAAATGCTTCGGACACTTGAAGAGAAGGAGAAGCAAAACTGGAAGGATCATTTGCCTCAGGTGATACATGCCTACAACTGCACCAAGCACGAGGCTACAGGCTTTTCCCCTTACTACCTGTTGTATGGCAGACACCCTCGTCTCCCAGTAGACCTTCTCTTTGGCCTGATGACAGAAGATAGAGCTGACACGCCACAAGGATATGCCAAAAAGTGGGCAGGAAAAATGACAGAGGCTTACAGAATAGCGAACGCAAACAGCCAACAGTCAAGCTCCAAAGGCAAAACGAACTATGACAAGAAATGCAAAGGAGTAACCCTACAGCCAGGAGACAGAGTGCTCATACGTAATCTGGGCGAAAGAGGAGGACCTGGTAAATTAAGATCCTACTGGGAACAGACAGTCTATGTGGTAAGAGAGCAGGTTGGAGACAATCCCATCTACAAAGTAAGTCCAGAGACCGGAAGTCGTCCCGTCCGCACTCTGCACAGAAACCTTCTATTACAAGTAAATGACTTACCAGTAGAAGTGGTCCCAAATCCGGTCACAAAGAAACAAAAAAGTAGCAAAGAGGCTACAAAAAGACCAGCTTCTCCTGAACAGACACTAAGCCCAGAAGCAAGTGACTCTGAAGATGATGTGCCTCGCTACTGGTTTCGTGTGCACAGACATCCACAAGTTGAGAGCCAGCATCCAGATCATAGAGGTCATATTGAGTCACAAAGTAGACCTGAACCTGACGAATTTGAGAGTGCCGCTGTTGTTCCTACTCTCACACTCTACATATATTTTGCAGAAATTCTCTTTGTTGACGTGGTCACCGTGCCAGCCGGGGCCCGTAACATTTGCCTCATGTCAGAACAAGAGAACATTCAGGAAAAATAGTAGCGTGGCATTTAAAAATAATTCACAGATACAACAACAACAACAACAACACATTTTAACAATTAATTCATATGTTTTGTGCTGTTATAAATAATCTTTCACTTTATTTTTATTATCTTGCCATTGTGCATGTATAGTATGTTTCAATTTCTAGTCAGCAAAGGAGAAATTGCATGTGAGAAGTTTACAAGACTTGATGTAAATGATGCATCTTGATTAAAGTGTACCTGGAAAAAAACAAACTTGCTTTTATTCAGGAGAAAAGGGTATTCTAACATGTCACAGTTGGGCATTCAAGCAGCTGTGAGAAATTCTTTGAAGTTGTCAAAATTTAAAAAACTAAATGGTTAAATTCCCTTTTGCTTTCATGGTTTGGGATCCTAGTATTGATTTTGATATTGTTATCATAAAGGTTAGTAACAGCTGCAATGACAAGTCAAAATGCAAAGACAAACATTAAAACTCAAACATGAACTTAAAATGACATTACTATAAAAAAATAAAGCCACACAATATTTTCTGTAGAAGACAAAAACACAGGAAGCACTTCTTTTCCAGATAAGTCACACATATGCATTGGTAGCTGTCGACCCGGTTGTGTCAGTGATGGCCGAGATGCTGCTGGCTCTGCTGTCACTGGTGGCCCTCGACTTTCTGCTCTGGCTAATCTCCGTGCGAGTCAGAGACGAGAGACTCTTTTTCCTTGGAACAGCTGTGTAGGCATCAGGGAACGGGTAGGCGGGGTATTTCTTTGAGCTGTGGGGTTTCAATTCAAGAAATGTACAGTTATATTCTTCTGTGGTAAGAGGGGGACAAATGTTTGAGTTAAAAAACAATGACACAGCAATGACATTTTACCTTGAGTGGCACCCTTCTCTCCCTGCAAAGATACTGTAAATAAGGCCTCCAACAACAAGTAAGGTGGAGCCTCCCCAGCCGATGAAGACACCAACGCCTATTTCAGATCTGGCAATAAATACGAGAATAATTCATGAAAGTGCAGTTCCTCCCTCACAGAATGTTGAGATGAATGCAGATGCCTAAAAAATGCCAGTTTGCTTGCTACTTAGTGCTTACTTCGTAGCTGTGAAGTGAGGATCTTGAAATTCTGCTCTAATTTTATTTCCGTAATAGGAGAAAGCAACCATAGAACACATGCCTGAAACAACACACACACACACATATTTGTTGAAAGATTATTCCTAAATTCTACTGCAATGTGATTTCTTTCAAACAACTCCCAGTCTTACCTCCTATAAGGTAGTTCATCCCTCCAGCAAAGGTCACTCTGGCGTTAGCTATTTCTGAACCTCCGAGCTTGGTGCACTTCATTCCCACCAAGACCAGAATTGATCCAAAGAAAGCCAAGATAATGCAGATGATGATGAGAGCTCGGCACATGTGAATGTCCCCTGTCCAAAAG
>NW_007578005.1:113707-124856 GCF_000690725.1 Stegastes partitus | reverse complement strand
ATGGGCTATGAACTGTTTTAAAACAAGAATCACAAAACATGACAAAGACATGACAACAAAACCAAGCTGATCAGATTTGAAGACATTAATCCATGTCTGTTTGTGTTACAACAGAACTATGTGTATAAAAAGGAGGTTCGAGCTACTACACAAATGCATCTCTTTCGGATATTTTTGTTGGCGTTGTCTGGGAGAGCTTTGAGATCTTGGAGCTGCCGGATCGTCCCGAGCCGTAATACGTTCCATACTGCCCGGAGCGTCCGTAGTATCCGGTGTACAGGGTTCTTCCTCTGGAGAAAGGGGCCATGTACGTGCGTCCTCCATAGACTTGTACCACTGGGCTGTAAAACATTAACAAATGAATAATGTGGCATGATCTCAGTTGGTGCAGAAATAAAGGGGGAGATGAATGATTTAGATACCTTTCAGGGCAGATTACTCTGAGGACTGTAGCAGCATAAAACACAGCTCCCAACAGGATGAAAAAGCATCCCACCAATCCTAGAAATATGGGAGGTCCCAAGTCATACCTGGAACATGTTAAAGTGTCAGAAAAAGTTCATGATGGCGTTTAAATACAGTCAACAGATGCTATTTTGTTCTATAGTTTACTGAGAAATTTATGGAAGACTTTGCTATAGATCAGGGCAGAAAAATATTGTACCGTAAGACTCCTGCTGGTACACTGGGAGCAAAGGATGTTCTGGCGATCCTGTTGATGTATAAGCAGTAGGCAGCAATATCCGACACGCCTGCGTGCAGAGGTTTCGTTGAAACCAAGAAATAAATGAGGGCAAAACACTTCTGTCGTTTGCAGAGACAAACGTGCTTTCTGTTCTGTACTTACCACCAGCAAAATGAAACACTGCCCCGCTAAGGAGCATTTTGTCCTTGGTTTTATCAGCTCCACCAATATACGTACACTCCATCCCAAGGAAGCAGAGTATTGCAGCGAAGAATCCAAGAGTTAACCCGCACATCAGCAATCCCCTCACTCCCTGGACGTAAGCTGTTCCAGGATAACAAAAGGAGACATTATTTAACACAAAAAAAAACTGTTTCCAGTGTTAGATTTCTTTCAGACTAAAAAAAAAGGTGAATGCTGGTATGGAAGGAAACCATTTGAGGGTCATTTAAATATACAATTATGTTAAATATAATCAGATTTAAATACGGCTAATTGCAGCTCTGTGGTGAATCTTTGACAAGATTCTAATCATTTTTTCCCCCCGGTTTCTAAGTAAGATTTTAAATTGACAGCACTGTAATATTCGAGGCTTAGAAGATGCACTTCACAATCAAACAAAAGCACACAAAATACATCTTTGAAAATAAGAGAGTTGAAGGAAATGATCACCTTTTTGGAGCATATAGAGTACAAGTACAACATTTGGATTCTATTTGTCGCCTTTTCTGTAGATCATAAGTGGGTATTTATCAATTAATGGAGAGTATCTGAGAGTTTTTTTGTTTGTTTTTTGCATAAATAAGATCTGTATAGTTATCTAATGAGATCACATTTCCCTCACTTTGTTTGTACATCCAAATTAAAAGTGAGTCGTTGTTTTTTTTCTCAACAGCAGCCTCTGTAGTCACAAGTGACAATAATGATCTACTGTTATATATTAGGACACAGACTAAAACACCAAAAAAGAATAATAAAGCCAACTAACTGACACAATAATGTCATTTACATGGCAATATACCAATAGCAATACCCAGAGTTACCTCTTTTATTAGCAACCAAAAGCTAGTTGCCATACAAGGCCAAGTGAGACTGTTAGTCTAAATGTGGGACAGGTGTTATTAGTTAAACCTTTTCATTTCTAGGACAAAAATTGTATTATTTACTCTTTTAAATGCCACACAGTCTCAGTTAAAGCACTGGTGTGAACTTGGTGTCCCACCTACCCATAGCTGTTCAATGCTTCACCTGCTGGTCAACACAACTGCACAACTTCCATTCCAAGTGACAGCCTAACAGAGGTTATATTGTACTGTATATTATACAGCATATAAACATGATTGCAGAGGTTTGTAAAACGTACCTGTGACACTCCAGAGCACCGGGAAGTCTCTGCAGTTGGTGACAGCTGTGGAATCGGTGAAACAGTCCTTCCATAGGTTGGACCAGTACCAGGCCACCTTGATGATGAAGGAGCCTCCCTGTCCTCCCAGCTGGGTGATCCTCCAGTAGTCCATTGCCATGGTGCACAGTACAAACAGCCATCCCAGCGTTGAGATCAAGAAGCCAAACACTTGGATGAGACGTTTCTTCATTGTGAAAATCACAACGGTAAAAAATTAAAATTAAAAAAATCAGGTAGCACACACCTAACTTCCACCCGGTGGTGAGCACAACTCTACTGGATCTGTTGTTTCATGTCGAAGGGTGGAGAGGATGATGGTGCGTCTGTGCCATGTGCCTTTAGCGGCGTTGATGAGGGCTCTGGGGCACTGAATTAGATGTTTACTGTAAACTTTCTGGAGTGTGCCTCACATGTTTCACGCCTTTCCAGGTAGCTACACTTCTCACTTCCACTTGTATGCTGCAAAAAAAACCCCACTCAACACATACTTCTAGAAACAAATTCCACACAAAACACAAAAGGGAATCTGCTGCGACACTCATTTATTTTTTTATTCGTTTAAACCAGCACGAACTCTTTTAAAGAAAACGTGACTGCTCGTCGTTCGCTACGCATTTCGTTGCGTTTACATGATGTTCTTCGAGTTTGCACATTACAAAAGTAGTTAATGGTTATGTCATGTCAAACAAGATAAAATGAGCGCCTGACACAGTTTTAAATGTTGTCATTACAGATTAACAACATGCACGGGTTAAAGATACAACCAACAGAGCTGATGTCTTATACAATATATTAAAAAAAACTATTTACTACCATGTACAGCTACTAAAAAATAGAAAACAATACAACATTTGATTAGAAAGGCCCATTTTTGAACATGTTTTTTGATTTGATTTTTACATGACATGTTACATAACTGAACATTCAATATTCAAGAAAGTGTCGGCTTTATAGAAAGTACAAATCCCCCCCAAGTTAAGAGTAAACTGTATAAGAAAACCTTCAATCTATGGTCCTGGTAGAAACGTGTAAATATTTTAATAATGATTCCCGGAGAGCTATAAATCATTATCTTTAAATTCTGTTGTTAGACAGAAACCCCCCAGAAAAGTTACATACTCTGTGTGTGCTTTATCTTCTTTACTTGTTATACTGTGCATCTTTTAAAAACAGTTTTGCATTCCCTTCCCTCACACATATGCGTTCTTATCGAAGTGCTGGATCCTGGAGGAGCTGCTGTAGTCTGGAGGCGGCCTCTGGTTTACAGACTTTGCCTGCCCTCTCGGGGAGGAGATATGAGAATGTGAGGCAGCACCTTTGTAGATATAGCTCACCTGACTGTTGCTGTAAAGAGGAAGAACACAGATTCATGTAGTCAGACTCCTATATCAACAGAGGGGATTCACACAGTGGGTGAGCCTGCGATGTAAACATACAGTATGTGGTGCTCATACTGACCTTTTGGTACAAGAATCAGCAATGGAGAAGCAAAGCATGCAGCCTCCCAGAATGCAGAGAACAGAACCCGCCCAGCCGATAAAGAGAGCGGCTCCCAGCTCGTACCTGGAGACAAACAACGGTAATATTTCCAAATCTGTCGAGTCACATTAAAACATTGCGTAACTCAAGGCGTCCTCCTCACTTTTGTGCCACGAACATCGGGTCGAAAAACTCCGATGTTATCCGTTGTGCGTAGAGGGAGCACGCTGACAGCGAGCAGAGGCCTGAGCAAAACAACAAAACCTTCATTACGTGAGATCAAAGAAAACGCTGCCACACGGAAACAGTCGTTCCTTGATACTTACCGCTGAGAATGAAAGCCACGCCGGCGAAGCACGTGATCCTGGCTTTGTTCTTGTCAGTTCCTCCGATTTTGGTGCATTTCATTCCCACAAGAGCGAACACGGAACCGAAAAAACCCAGACACACAGCTGCGATCATCAGTCCTCTGCAGGCTTGGATGTAACCTGGGAACACAATCCAAAAGTCAACCTGTATGGATTGAGTTTTAAACAGGTTTCCTCGAGCTCCGCAAGGTCAGTGAGTTATTGACCTTGTGACCGGTTTACACAAAAAGCAAGAAACACAATTTGTCACGAGTAACCCTTAATAGTCTTTAGACGCTTTGTGGTAGTGAGGTGTCGGTGTTGGTTTGAAACATGTCATTGAGGTGTGAATTTAAAGCAAATATTACCTTGAAAGTTAACCCCTGCAACTAGTCAACCATGGTCAAAACTGCCTGAGGTTCCCAGTAAATCTCCTTAATAGCTTTCAAGCTCCAAGAACGAAGGCTAAACATTGACATATTTGGAGGTAAATGAGTTGTTCCTCAGAGACTTGCTTTAGGATATCTATTAGTCAAGAGTCACAATGAGCTTCAACTTGACTTTTCCAACAAAACGTATAGGAACAAAGAGTTTAACTAACTGAGACACCAGAACAGTAAGGATGAACTAACAGAAAAGCAGGTTAACAGAATAGTTTGACCCTTTTGAGATGTTACCAGACGCCCGTGAACTGGGAATTAAACACACACGCAAATCAAGTTGACCAGACTGAACAAAGGCTTTAAAAAAACAATCAAAAGACAAACGCAGTCGAAGACAGATCATCTGAGGAGAAGGGAAAAGAGCTGACCATCCAGTGCCAGCATCGAAGGAAAGTCTTTACAGTTGGAGACTCCCGTTGAATCAGTGACACAGGTCTTCCACAGATTGGACCAGTAAGTAGCTGTGGTAATGACTGTCCCATCAAGCGAAGACACCTTCCAGTAGTCCGTCGGCAAAGTGGAGGACACCAGCACCCATCCCGAGGTAGCTAAAATGAATGCCAAAATCTCCTGGATCATGCCGCTCATTCTGCCAGAGAAGACTCCTCCACACCGCCGAGGCTGGTAATTAAAGTGGTGAGACCTGAAATTGATTGATGGTTCCCCCGGCCGGTAGGACTTGTTAAAAATGTAGCTAGGCTCTGCCCGAGTAGGTTCAATGGATAGGCTGTGATTGATAGTTAATGTGTTGTGGACTGTTATATTCTGTAGGGAGGAGTTTGGGCCTAAACATCAACAAGTGACCAATGGTCTAAAATAGCGTTTTCCACCCCCCTGGCGTCGTACACGTCACTGTGACTCAGTGGCACTGATGACACCTGAAGGTTCTGGATGTAGAAAGGTGCTGTGTCATTAGAGATGTTTCAAATTAAAGCTTTGGAACTGTGCACGTGCGCAGCGTATGAGTAACTGCGTGGATTTTATGTGGACTGTGGTGAGCATCGTGTCCGGTAGTTACATAGTTCTATTAAAAAAGTAAAAGTACTGATGTCATAAAAGTATAAAAATACAGCATCTAAAAGTTTAACTGAGCTACAAGTAAACCCATTTACATAGCATTCAGTCTGAATGGTGTTAAATTATTCATGTATTCTGTTGTGAGAAGCTATTAAATTGTATTCTAATTCTCAAGAAATGTAGAATGACAACTGTACGTCTCACAAAAGTAGTATTTATTTCATAGGTGACTATTATTTCCACTGTCTCCTCGTGTCTGTTTAAATCTTATCTCTGGTTTTTATTTCTTAGTCTAGAGAGCCGACTTGAGAATAGAAAACAGACATTTGAGCGAGGATAAATATCACCTTGTGTCTGTCACCTTGCGCTGACACCTATGATTAATACACAACAGAAGTGCTGTAACTTCCTGATAGCCTTAAAATAGCAGGATTTAGATGACTTATTAACTATACGTCACTGGCTATGATGTTTTGGAGGAAAAAAAAAAAGGAGCAGCCCTTTATTTCAGAAAAATGTGCGTAGAGAGTTACGAATAAGTCGATGATGTCACTGACAAAGAGGAGCAGAGGCAATTCAAGCCAAGCAAGGAATTCATAAAGCTCTTATTATGTGAATTAGAGCCCCATCTGGTGGCTGCGCACGAGATAAAGTTTCTGTCGCCATCAGATGGAGCTAAAAAATCTCCCAGTCACTCAGTTGTTTAGATAATTATTATAGGATAGACTTTCATACAAAATGCAAATACGACTCTTCTGCAAACAGACATCAATAAATGAGCATGTAATCAAAGTGTTTGTTATTTTATGAATGTAAAAAAGTAGACACTGCTATATGCAAACATTTGACACTCATAACTTCATTTTTCCATTATTACCTAATTGAGTCACCAGACAGGACAAGAAATGTAATCAGGAGCTGTCTTCTAATGACAACTCCAGAGCTCATATCGTTCCAAACAAACTGAGTGATAAAGCTCAACAACCGAAGGCAGCTGCCCGAGGATCTCAAAGTAAAGCTAACTGATGCTGACAAAAGAGGGGAAGGCAATATCAAAGGGCTTCCAGCTCTTGATTAAGGCTGTCTAAAATCTCGTTAAGTCCAGCAGTTAAGGGAAACTGTGGAAGTCGAGACAAGATCTGTCGAACCAAGGAAACTTTCAGATAAAACTGCCTGTTTGCTGGGTAGAAATGAAAAGCAACACCTCCATGTGACTTTAAAGCAGCTGCTAAAGTAGTTTAGCTTTCACAGGAGAAGTGCAGCACCATTACAAACAGGGTAATGGAAGCATACGTGTGACCTTATCGCTAAAGCCGACACAAAAGTCAATGTAATGTATGTAAAGAAGCATGTGAATGAGCCAGAGTTCTTGGGACAAATCATGCTAAAATAAGCTTTTTGGGGGTAAAAATCGCCAAAGGAGCAGTCAAACACATTATATGACAACACAGACAACAACAAAATCATGAAATAGCACTTGTGGATTCATGTAGTAAACGATAAAGTGCTAAACAAACCAGAGTATGTTTAATATTTTAAAATCCTCAAAGTTGCCTTGACGACACCTTTGCACACTATTGGCAATAGTTTAACCAGCTCCATGAGGTCGTCATCATGAATAAGTAGAGTAGGAGAGGCCAAACCTCTGATTGAGATTGCATTTTTGTAGAATACATAGTTTATATTTTTAGATCAGTATTTAATGAAAACAGCACCTTTTCAACTGTTAAGCATGGCACTGACAATGTTTTTGCTTTAAGTCAGATTTTTTTTTGTTTTTATCTCTAAAAAATCACCAAAATACCTTCATCTAAACTTGTCCATAAAATTTTAACTGATATGACTGAATGAGTACAGGAAATTAACAGAGATTAAATGTAATAGTTTTAATGTGCATTTCATCCTCTTATTGTGATTTAACACCTTAGTGTGCTGAAGTGTTTGAAGTAAATGGAAATCAGTATAATAATAATATTGGACAATAGCAACCAAATTCCTTCATTGCTGAATAAATACTACGAATAAAGTCTCATAATTCAATTCTTTTTTTAGCTTGTTTAATTTCTGTCTTACTGGTCCATCACTGGCTTCGTGTCTTTACTTCCTGGACCCAGTAGGAACACTCTTAGTTTGACATTTTCAGCAAAACGTTACACATTTGCCCCAGTTAACACATCAACCATAATCTGTAACAGAAACGAATATTATCAAACGCTTTGATTATTTACCTATTTATTTTTTTCAGTGGACATCCACAAAGTTTAGTTGTCACAAATACGACACAAGGTGACAAGTCAGTTGTGGTTTTATCAGAAATGCACCATAATTAAAGATAATATTAGGAACACAGGACTGAGTAACTGTGTTTTTATGTATAGAAAAACATACTGATGCACACTCTTTGTATGAATAGCAAGGCGACTCTCGACAACATGACCAATCGCACCGATTTTTTAAAACAAAAGCAATCTTTTACCCACAAACTCCAAATAACCCAAACAGGCTTTACGTCCTATGAGATCACATTTCTTTGCATCGACTACATTTACCGATTTAGTCATATTTCACTGTCTAATAACCTCTGATTATTGGCTACGATTACACTGAACTAACTCTTCAAAGTTTACATTTTTGAACAGTTTAATGCCAGCACATAGTTCTGAACTCAGCGTATGAAGTGATGAATACTTTACACGGTATGATTACACATCAGGAGCATCTTGTAAAACTGTTTCCACACAATACCTTAACATAAATTTGCAATACACAAGCTGTGTTGCTATAATTTACTCAGTATTTCCCCATGACGATTGCGAACAGAAACATCATGCAGAAGAGTGCCATTATCGAGATCCTTTATGCGTCCAGCTGTGAACCAACGCCACTCTGAGCTTACCTGCTAGCTGAAAAATAGTATGATGTGGTCTGCAGTGCAAAGCTCCAATGGCATTTCCAGCACAGTTGTTCCACAGACCCTGGAGCACCCAGGTTGCTGTGATGACTGAGGATGCCCGGCTGGTGGCCCTCCACTCATTGGACACTGTGGCACCGAGAGTGGCTCCCAGCCCAGCCAGGCCACTGAGAAAAGCCACAATCTGCAAGCCTGACATTTGGTGGTTTAAGATATGTTTACACTCTTTTGCTAAAATCTGGAGAGAAGAAATAAAATCTCCTCAGGCTAGCAAATTACACTGTGGACATGTGTTTCACTGAGATGATTAACAGACGGGACATCTTGCATGCGTATCTGGTGGCGAGGGATGGACACAGGTGTCCGAGAGTGAAATAGTAAAGGAAGCGATGAGCTGGCGGTTAGATATTACGTTTTGAAAGGGAGTATGGGAAATGCTCCTTTCGTGCTTTCGTGTTTTGTTCTAAAAATAATGTCAGGTATCATATTAACATAAAAAATAATAAAGAAGTAATAAGTAATCCCAAAAATGGGAGACAATGTGACAAAGTCCACTTACTGGCTCATCTATTTCTGCACACGACTGAATGACTAATGATTACCAGCTCATATGTGAGCATGTATGTTGTTTATCAAGAAGAGGGTACGTTTTCATCAACAAAAAAGAAAACAAAATGAAGAGCAAAGTGACTTTTAGTACTTATTGATTCTGATCAGCCGACTGATTTGAGTTTAAAACCATCAAATCATCAAAAAATCTTGCAGGTAAACATACTAAACAGAAATAATAATGATGGTGACATTATGACTCCATGCCAGCAATAAACTACTCTTTCAGCAACTGTTCAGTCATATTTATGAACAATTCAGATTAAGTTTTTGCTTTGTAACAGCAGTAAGTTTCGTCTTTTTGATGTCCCTTAGTTAGCTTCCCTACTTTTAATCATTACAGAAACTAACCCTCTCAGAAAGAACAACCAAACAGGGACTGCTGACCTTTCTGTATTCTTGTTTAAATTCCTTTTTTAAACCTCAGAACAGAAACAAACACAAAGAGCTACTAAAAACCAATCATTCTCAATATATTGTGTGTGGAAAATGTGTTGTGGCTGAAGTCTAAGCTAGAATGTAGTTTTAAAAAATGTATTGTTTTCTTCCTATTAAAACAGGGGAAGTAGGTTGTCTGTAGTTTTCAAACATAATTTAGACAAAGGAAAGTCACTCACATGCAGACATTTTAAACGGGGCTCCTTCACTGTCTTTTAGGTTGTACTATATTTGATAGAATAAAAACCCAGTTTTTCTGTCGGGTTGGGGAATGAACTCACCTGTAGATGTCACTATCTTCTCTCTTGTACATCACTCCTTCCCCTGTGACCTGAATTCAGTTGAATATTAACATGCGTCCACATAAAGGTGACATTACCTGAATAGATTAAGCCCCAAGGAACCACTTTCATGACAGAATTAGATGGGACAATCAAATCCAAATGGGGCAATCTTAATTTTGCATATTGTGGACAACACAAAATGAAGCCTGTACTGTTACCAGCATTACAGATATGAGTTTGCTGCATTGTCAGTTTGGCAAGAGCTTTTTTCCCCTATAGTCTCACAAGTTAAAGTTTTGGTGTCAGGACTGTAAAAAACTAAAAATATACATCTATTTTTACGCAAAACATATTTCTACAAGATAATACAAATTGAGGGGACACAATCATCAATAAATCATGTCATTTATTCTGCAGCAGCAGCACAGGAATGTAAGGCAATGAGGTAATGGTTCACTGATTCTCATTTTCTGTCACTTTTTATACAGTTCTATACAGCACACTGCAAAAACACTCTTATGAGGCATTTATGTGACGAAGTGTGTATGTGAAGAAGAATAAATGTATTTTTATCTCTTGATTGTTGTTATTATTTATTATTATATACCAACAGAGTTATGTCCCCCCCAAAAAAAAACAAAAAAACAAAACAATGTGATGAAATAAGTTCTTTCAACTTCCTACTCAAGTTAAAGTACATAGTGAAAAACAAAGAAGAGCATGAAATACAAGTACTGCTTCTGCACTGCTGTGACTCATAATTAAATGTGTATTTGATGTTATCACATGTTACTGATAAATCATGATTTAACAGTGTTTTATGGTTGGGGATGCTCGAGGTGGAGCTCCTTTAAACTGCATTAAGTTTAATCTTGTTGTCCCCAAAACTAGGAGTTGACCTCTTTAAAAGGTCACAAGATAACTCTGAGGGGTGATGAATAAAGGGAGGGGGGGGATAAAGTAAAAGAAAAAGGCCTGCTACACAAATATAATTCAATTTAAATGAAAAATTAAAATAAATAATGTTTGTCATGGTCCTAAGTTTGGTTCAGTTATTATTTTTTTTATTTTGCAATGATCTTTGTCCTTGTGTGTTCCTTATTTTGCTTGTCTCCCTCTTTTGATTGTCTTTTCTAAGTTCGCCCTGTTAGCAGTGGCTGTAGGGGCGGCTGTGGCTCAGGTGGTAGAGGTGTGTTGTCCTCCAATTGCGAGGTTGGTGGTTCGATCCCTGGCTCCTCCACAGTCGAAGTGTCCTTGGGCAAAACACTGAACCCCAAGTTGCTCCCAATGGCAGGCAGCACCTTGCATGGTAGCTCCGTCGCCATTGGTGTATGAATGGGTGAATGAGATTTGAAACACATTGTAAAGCGCTTTGGATAAAAGCGCTATATAAGTGCAGACCAGACCAGCAGCTCTCCTGTTTCTACTTCTGCCTGATTCCCTCTTGTCTGCATCTGCTTTGTGATTTTAGTTTTGTACCTTGTCCGTTAACCTTGTGTTTGGCTGCCTGGTTTTCATACATTCCTCACAC
>NW_007578005.1:109175-112082 GCF_000690725.1 Stegastes partitus | reverse complement strand
TCACCTACACAAGACCCTCTAGTTGTGCTTGGTGAGTCAACACATGGTTGAAGCAGAGCTGGCAACTGTTGTAATGAGTGGAAAAAAGGCCCACTAGCATTGTGTGGTGTAAACCCTGTAGGTGACATCACTGGTGGTGGATAAGCAAAATGACGTAGGGAGAGAATAATGCTCATCAGACATCCAGTCATTCCTCGTCTTTGGCATGAGGTCACTCCTTGGCTGTTTAATCTGTTCAAACAGTGCTGCTGTTGTCTGTTTAGAATGGTGCATTAGCATTCTCATTTCCTTAAAAATGTGTGGTTCAAAGAGATCTTGCCTTTCAGCTCTGACTGTAACCACTTTTGGCAGTACCACTGGTTGTTGCTCACCATGCAGGGGCTTTTTCCTAGTTGAAGGACCTCTTCCCTGTCCTCTCATTTCTTCAGTTCTAGTACCAGTTCTACACAGGCATTGTAATCCCATGCCTCCATAAAGAAAGGAAGTTTGTTCACACATCATTCCAAATCGTTAGAGGCTGTATATATATAATTTTATTTTTTAAAAACCTTGCATTTTTCCCAGATTCTCCAGCTGTCCTATGTTTGCTTCCCTGCTATTGTTTGATTAAAGTTTTAGTTACTTTCATCTGCCTTTTTGTGTCATTTGCACTTGGGTCCTCATCTGAACACGCTGTGACATTATTGTGAACCATGTGAGAAGTTTAGAAGGTGAACCAATATTTCATGCAACTGCCAACTTCTGTGACAACGAGACACTGTTTTGGTAACTTGTATGGATGGTTGTGAACCACAGACTTATTCTGTGACAGTGGATATTTCATGAGTTTGTGTGTAAAAATGTTAATGTCAAAATCTTGATCTTAAAGATAGCCACGACTGTCAAATAAAAGTAGATTTCCCTCCAGCTACAGTTTTATCTGTATCTCGCTGTTATCCTTTTCTATCTCCCTTGTAAGCTCACCCCAACTAGTGGAGGCAGATGGCTGAGCCTGGTTCAGCGGAAAGTTTCTTCTTGTTAAAGGCAAGTTTTGTTTATTGTTTTTCTTCTCACTGTTAGAGGGAATAGTTTGGATTTGTTTGTCATCACTAGGCAGTCTTGTCTGCCTAGTGATGACAAACCATAAATAAAACTAAATTGAATTATAGTTGAATTTACTTCTTTTTTTCCCCAACATTGCTGTTTTTTTTGTTTTTTTAAAAAAAATTAAATTTACTTATTTATTTTAATTCTCCAATTGTCTTTGGGGTCACTTTGACCCAATTCAATATTTGACAACTCTAAATAAGTTACTGACGTATTTTTTTTTCCAGGTTTATTTAAAGGGCTATTTACACACAAACTTGGTTTACAATTTTAATTATGATATTTTCTGGAGGTTTAAATTGCTGGGGTCAAATTGAACCCAAGGATAAAAGATGTCAGTAAATTTGAAGGTAATCGGAGGGTTAAATATAGTAAGCAAATAATACTAATAACTGAAGTGACAGATTTTCTACCAAAAATGTGCTTTTTGGACTAAATTGCTGCTTTATGACTAAAAGATGCTCATATACTGTATACTGCTTATTGTTAAGTAAAAATGAAAGTGTTCATACATATAAATTATATTGCATTAGCCCCTTTGGAGGAACTGGATGGAAAGCAGCAGGGTTCATGACACGAGGAAGTTTGGGGAGTGATGGAGACTCGAGCCAGCCAATCCGTGCGCGGTGGGCGGGGTTACGCACGGCGCGCTCACCTCACTGCCAAGCCGGCTGACAGCCTCCAGTGGTAATCCTACACTGGATGTCGGTAGGTGTAATATTGACTGACATTGGAGTTTACAGCAGCTGTTCTGTCGGTGTTTCCTCCTCTGAGTGTTTATCGATATCCCTGTGTGCCACACAGCCTGCGGAGAGAAAGTCCTCGGCTCGCTCGGACTGTCGGGGGGCCATGGAACCTCTGCGGAAGGAGGCAAAGGATAATCCGTCGGCTTCAGCTAATCTTCTCTCCAAGATTTTCTTCTGGTAAGAAAAAACCGGCCTCACACCGACAGCTTTGTGTGACATTAATTGAATGGAGAGGCTCTCCCGTGTGACAGTTTTGCGGCCACTCGAGAAAGCCTCGTCCCTGGATGTGATAGCAGGTAGCAGCCGAGCATCAGTCCGTGCACAGAGCACACTTCTGCTGCCTGCAGGAGAGAGACACAGAGTTAGGCTGTGTGGAATAAGTTTATTACAGGAAATAGAAAAGTGAGAGTGCAGAAAAGTGAAAGTAGCTGTGCTCCAGAAGTCCTTTCTTAAAATGTCAGAAAGACACAAATTGTATTGACTCAGTTAAAGTGAATCATTCTTTGTTAAATGGTGTTTTTAACTTTAATTTAATTTAATATGTCCCCTTTATGTGTAAACTTTTACAATGTCTTGTTATCCTGTTATCTTTATTAGGGATTTTAAAGCTTTCAGATAATCAGGTCAAGACTGATTTTATAGCTTATGAGAGGATGATTTTTAGACAGTAATGTTTGATATATAACTATATTCTACTGTTTTATCTCATGAGGAACATTCATTGACAACTGATAAATGTAAATAATAATAATGCTGAATGTACCTTCCAACATCTTGCTCGTCTATTCACTGTTTCAGAGCCATGCTGCATTTATTTTATTGATCCAGTATTTTTTATTTTCCTCTGCTCTGTGGAAACGCTGCCTGCAGTTCACTTGAAATCTCAGATTTTTTTTGTGTTGCTTACAGTTGTGTCAGTCATGGCTTCTTAATTGAACTAAGGGATATAGTGGTATTTTTTTTTTTTGCCAAACACACAACTGCACATTGTGTAACTTTAAAATTTTTAATAATAATAAAAGTTTAACGTTTACCTCTGACTTGTTATGGAGTGAAAGAATGACTACTCTATCCA
>NW_007578005.1:108047-109130 GCF_000690725.1 Stegastes partitus | reverse complement strand
ATTCCCTCTTGTCTGCATCTGCTTTGTGATTTTAGTTTTGTACCTTGTCCGTTAACCTTGTGTTTGGCTGCCTGGTTTTCATACATTCCTCACACCTCTTTGGTTTTTAGCGGTTTAAGTTTTTGTACTTTTGGATTTTTTTTGGATCATCTTTGGATTAGTTTAATGATCTGTTGCAAGGAGAGGTGTATGAAGCCTTTCAGGAGATATGGAGGACAAACATACTGGGAAAAAACATGCTTGAAAATTGGAAGCTGTTTATTTGCAATTTTTAAATGAACGATAAATCTCCAAAAGGAGGGAAAAACAAAAATGGTGGGAGGAAAAAAAAACCTTCACAACTTGCATTCAACAGTTAGAAGCATTCCTTCCCTTCTCTCCCATTACTCTCACACACATTGCCTTCCAGTTTAAACTGCCCAATCAGGACACATCTATAATCCAATCATATGTGAGATCCCACCCACAAACCTGTGGAAGAGCTGCTTTGGAGGCGTGGCCTCTCCCTACTCTCCAGGACAAGATGGTTGCCACAGGGAAGAAACTCAGGTGAGAACTTCTGTAAACTTAATGTCTTTTTAACAGGCTGCTCCCTTCAGTCAGACAAGTAAACTCAACTTTCAGAATTACAATTATCTCTGTAGCCCCTGGACTAAATAAAGTAAACAGAAAAAAAAAATGGTGTGCCGCTCATCTCCACTTACCGACATGTAAGGTGAGCATGTCATCAGCTAGGGAGCTCGTGCTTTCTAACATTTCACACATCCTCCTCTGTGAATTGTGCTTCTTTACCCAGGTATGAGTATTCGGATAAGCACACAAAGGTATTGCTCTAAATGATTGTTCCTCCAGTCTGTTCTTTACTGCAGCTGTCTGGTTGCATCCATTGCTTGTAAAGTCCTTTTATCAGGTTAGTGTTTTCTTCCACTGCAGCATTACTGTTTTGAAAATATTGCCTCTAAGTCTCTTCTGTTACATTAAACTTTATTAGCACTGCAACTTTAATAGCTTCATGGTTATCTGACCATGCTTCAATCAGGCCAGCGTAGGCCTCACTCCCTGTCAACAAGGTAACCACTGAAG
>NW_007578005.1:4522-105511 GCF_000690725.1 Stegastes partitus | reverse complement strand
CTGCCCACCTTGCAGCCCCAAAACAGAACATATTTACTTTAATAAATGTACTTTTTTTTTTTTTTACTCATACCTGCACAAACATGACTAGTTTCAGTAACCGTTTTATGTCATTCATCTTTAGTTGGCTGAATCCCTTGTTCAGCATCGGGTACAAGAGGAAATTGGAAGAAGATGACATGTACAAAGTTCTTCCTGAAGACGCATCTGATCGACTTGGAAATGAATTACAGTGGTAAGACAGTGAGCGTCTTTCATTGTTTTTGTTCTGTTGTTCTCCAAAATGTGTCTCAATTTTGTGATTATCTTTATTATTAAATCAATCTATCAGCTCGGGAACACTGGATTGAGGCATATTTACTGTGATTCTGTTAAGTCAATATCTACACAGAAATTAATTAGCCTTTCCTTTGAATAAATTCAGACACAATAGTAGTCTGTTTTTTGCAATAAATAAATAAAGCTTTTGTAGCAAGCTGAAGACTATGAACTACACTCAGAATAATACTTTGATTGGGGGGCTGCTGACTGATTTTTAGGGTGTAAAATGAAAATCTAACATTGATATTATTCATGCAGTATATATGTTTGTGTGTTAGAGTTCTATCAAAGGGGTCATTGTTTCTGAACTTTCCAACTATGTGCTAGTATTTCACAGACAAGTTAGCAATTTAGCATGAAGACCCCACTTTACCCCGCACCAACCCTGCTCAGCTGTGATACCGACTCTGCTACATGTGCTGCAGACAGTGCTGAGAGTTGTAAACAATGGAGTCAAAGCCACATTGCCGGAGCGATGTCTTACCCCAAGCATCTTATCTGCATTTTTTTTTTGAAGCATAGTCTTTTGTAACAGCAACAACCTTTTTCATATCTGCACATATAAAATGTACAGAAGGTAACGCCTTCAGAGGAGTCATCGGTGTCTTGGTGTCCTTCCTCACTAGTTTCTTTCTTGCACGGTCCCTCAGTTTTTGAAGACAGCCTGCTCTAGGCAGATTTACACATGCTATCTTTCTTACATTTTTAAAGATGGATTTAACTACTGTAAGGGATATTTAGTGACTTGGAAATGTTCTTATATCCATCCCCAGACTTCTGCTTTTCAATAACTTTCTTATGGAGAAACTTGGTTTATTCTTTCGTGGTGTAGATATAACAAAGAGTACTGATTCACCAGTGACTGGACCTCCCAGATACAGGTGTGATTATATTACAATCACTTGAAACACATTCACTCAGATGATTTCCACTTCACTAATTATTCTTGCCCCAATTGAGCGTGTCTTTGTTTAATGAGTCATGTAAAGAGGGTGAATACTTATGCCGTCACTTATTTTGGGCTTTATATTTTTAATTAATTGGAATTACTTTGTAGACATCTGTTTTAACTTTTTTGGGGGGGAAATTCTAGTCAAAAAAGCATTTCTGTAATAGGCCAATATCGACAGGCTGACTTCTATATTGCTTGGATCTAGTGTAAACCAACAGCAGGGTCATTAAGTCGCTCAGATTCACATTCACCACAACTGTGGGTTTATCCACCATCTTTGTGTCCCTTCAGATTTGATTGGAGATTGCACAAAAATATGCTTTTCCTCTTTGAACTACAGCTACATTCAGTGAGGTTTACAACCATGGCAAATGCAGCCTTTCTGGCCTTTCAGTACCAACCAGACCCTTGAGACCCACTTTTCTGAACTCCTCCACTTCCCTGCTGGTGTTTACTTAGATTTCAGAGGTTTTCAAGAGGATGGACATGAATGAACTTTTGGCCATTTTTAGCATCTGCTTTTATGATAGGGATGAAGGAAAAGATCCACCTCTATGCTTTTTATGGTTTGTGAAACTAAACAAGTCACTTCTATCCTATAGTGGCAGCTTTTAGTGTTACTTGCTAAGCATGTGTTCTGGATGAATGACTAATGTAAACTATGAACACGGATCTCATCTTTAGATAACATGTCCCATTCATGACATCCACACCACATTATGGTTCCTGGAAGGTTTGGGTTTTCAAGACTCCACTCTCTACTTCACCAAAGGCAAAAACTCCTAAACTACAATATGTAACAGCCAGAGTGGCACTCAGCATATTAAAATGACCCACTTTCCACTGGGAGAAGTTCAAGTGTGCAGAAGCCAACCAGTGACTCATAAATGTCCACACCACTGCCTGACACTTCCCAGCCTAGACATCTCCTATATATGGGAGACCCCCCTTTGAGGGACGTTGGCATCAGAGTTGACAATGTGCTTGGAGGTTCGCCCACCTATATATAGACAGTACTTTCCAAACTCTCACATGTGGACAGGCTCCTCCCCGCTCACTCTTGTAGGAGTTACTCCAGTCAGGAGCCTTATGACTTGAGAGCTTGGCGAGCTTGTTCAGCTTCAGTGCTTGACCAAAATGTTGAGACGGGTGATGAGTTAAAGACTTGAACTGTTGACCCCTACAGTGAGGGGATCCGGTGGCCCGGTTATACTGCAGGGGGTGTTTTGCTGGAGTGGTTTGGACCAGCTTGTCCCCTTAGAGGAAAGGGTCGCTACGAATCAGTGCTAAATTGTTCTGAATGATCACCTTTCTTCTCTGAAGCAACATTATTAACCTGATAGCAGCTGTCTCTTCCAGGATGACAAAACCCCTGTCCGTAGACCATGAGGGGTCTCTGAATGGTCTGATTGGTATATAAATAATGTAACTCACATGCAATGGTCTTTGCAGTCACCAGAACTCAATCCTGTTGAACATCTATGGGAGATTTTGGGCTGATGTGTTAGACAGTACTCTTTGTCAGAAATCATCATCATTTTGCACATTGCTACCCAACACCTCACCAAGACATCTTCATAGTGGTTTTTCCTTTAATTTGTCCACTCTCTGTGTCTTGTAAGGTGATGACTGAATTTGTCTTGCCTTTCTTTGCTTGTGTCATATATGTTTTAATTAACAGTAACTCTCAAGGACAGGATAAAAAGTCATCGCCGATGTCTGAAGTGTCCGTTAGTGACCTCATGGGCATCTCGGGTTATGAGCTGACAATTAGAATTGCTAATTTGTACTGTAGCCCATAAGAGATTTATTCTAGAACTTTCCTGTTATGATAAAATGCTATAAATAACTAACTCAGAAAGTACTCTGTGTACATAGCTGCTTGTAAACAGTTAAGTGGTTTTTGCTGCTTTAAAAAAAAAAGAAATCACCAGCAGTGCATTAGTGTAACAATGTTTGCTAAAAATGTCCTGACATGGAGTAACAATGGCTTTACTTTCTACCTCTTTCCTGCTTTTTTAAGGTACTGGAATCAGGAAGTTCAACAGGCAGCGAAAGATATGCGGCCACCAGAACTTACCAAACCTCTCATTAAGTGCTTCTGGAAGTCGTACTCAGTCATTGGAATATACATCTTTATAGAGGTACAGCACAGTCACACACTGAAGCCACAGATGTACAGCGAGCAGCATTTCTATTTAAGAATTAAGCTTTGATTTAATGCTGCACCTCTACTCTCCATATCTGCTATACATTCAATTTTCCTACAGGAAATAATCAAAGTCGTTCAGCCGGTGCTACTTGGGAAGCTGATTGAGTACTTTGAGAGTTATGACCCCACTAATTCAGCCGCAGTCAATGAGGCTTACGGCTACGCTGCAGGCATCTCGCTGTCCACCCTCGCCTTGACTATCCTCCATCATCTCTATTTCTATCACGTCCAACGAGTAGGCATGAAGATCCGTGTGGCCATGTGCCACATGATTTATCGAAAGGTCAGTCATTATGACGCATCGACATGTAAACCATATCCTCTGTCACATTCCTGTAGAACATGCTGATTTGGTTCTGTCAGATAAACCTGATTTAATGTTTTTGCTCTGTGTAGGCTCTTTGTCTTAACAGCGCAGCAATGGCCAAGACGACCACAGGACAGATTGTGAACCTCTTATCCAATGATGTCAACAAATTTGATGAGGTAATTGAAATCCTACATTCATGGAAGTTATAATGCTTCCGTTTTGGAGGGGTTTTGAGTCAAATTCGTGATTTATGATGTATTGCATTGTATTTAGGGGTATTTCTATGATTTTTTTCCAATGCATTTACATAAGTGAGGGTAGGTTTAAAATCAGAAACACAAAGTTCTACCATTTATCGCATGGATATAGCGAATAAACTGGCACCTTAGTTTATGTTCTAATTCTTTGTATAAAAGAATATTTCATTTTTGATGCATGCATTCATGATCTAGCATCATACATGTGCTCGGATCCACATATGACAGGAGCAATTCAAGTTCTGACGCGTAGGCAGTTATTCTTCGTTCCGTTTATTATATTCAAAAAGAAAGATTTCATAATGTTCGTATCGGACTACGGTCAAAAAACTGGTGTCCTACCACTCCTGCCAGCTCATCCCCCTCACCTGTCTCCCATAAGTAAATCAGGCTCACAAAAAAGGGGGCGCTGGCGAACACCCATTTAGTGCCCAACACCAAGCACCTGGTGACATTCTATCCATCAATCAGACATCTGGATCAAATCATAAAGGGCTGAAAATGGCTCCAACAGACCTTTCCTCGACAATATTTCTCTTCGTCATTTTCCCACAGGTGACCTTATATTTGCACTTTCTGTGGATCGGTCCTCTTCAAGCAGGATCTGTGATAGTGTTATTGATGTACGCGATCGGTCCGTCATGTCTTGCTGGAATGGCCGTCTTCTTCGTCCTGATGCCATTGCAGACCATGTTTGGGCGTTTGTTCTCCGTTCTCAGGTTTGTAGCCTTGTGTGAGATTAGCTGTTTTTCTGTACTCCATCACTGCACTCCTGGTTCCATCGCTGCAGTTTGTTTCTTCTGCTCTTAGGGCTGAAACAGCGACGTTGGCAGATGAGAGAATTCGCACAATGAGTGAAGTCATTTCTGGGATCCGAGTGATAAAGATGTACGGGTGGGAGAAGCCCTTCGGTGCGCTGGTGGATGAGGTCAGAAGGTACAGTAGATCTGGATTTTCATAGATTCTGCAATTCATCATGTCTGCCTGCTATCAACTCTCAGTTTGTACACTTGTGAGTGTGACAATATTGTGAAATTCTAACGTTTTCCACATTTTTTTTTATTGTAAATACAATGGTTTATGAGAAAGTAGTAAAACGTTGCTGTGTTGTGCAATGACATTGTTTGCAGGTTCCTCTATCTGTGCCAAACACTAACTAAGCTCATGCTATCCTTTTTTATCAAACTTTAGCTGAGACGTTACAGAAATGAAAATATCTAAAACAGCATTTATACTAACACTGTGTTTTGTGTTGTACAGAATGGAAATCTCCAAGATCATGAAAAGCTCGTACCTGCGCGGCCTGAATATGGCGTCTTTTTTCGTGGCCAGCAAGATCATCATCTTCATCACCGTCTGCGTTTACGTACTTTCAGGCAACACGTTGTCTGCCAGCAGAGTGTTTATGGCCGTTTCCCTGTACGGGGCGGTCAGACTCACCATCACGCTCTTCTTTCCCTTCGCCATAGAGAAGGTCTCCGAGTCTCTCATCAGCATCCGAAGGATTAAAGTAAATTCATCACACACACCGGCGGCTATATTTACAACTACTGTGTTGCTTACTTTATTTAGAAACTGACCTTTATATTTATTCTTCTAAGAAGTTTCTCCTGCTGGATGAAGTCGCTCCTCACCACCTGGGACTCCCTGTGGCAGACAAGAAGGACTGCATGGTGAAAATTCAGGATTTGATATGCTACTGGGATAAGGTGAGAAACATTGTGGGGAACGTGTCTCCCTTTTTATCTCAAATATGTGTCACATGCAGTCTTTAGATGCCTGTGAAGTCTCCTGGAGAAATGTATGGAAAACCTGTTCCACTTTACTCTCTTTTCTTTTATTTATTTTTTTCTTTTCAGACTCTTGTAGCTCCAACTTTACAGAACGTCTCCTTCACAGTGAGGCCCGAGCAGCTCCTGGCAGTAATTGGACCTGTTGGAGCTGGAAAGGTCAGGTCTGTTCTCTTGTCTCGGGTTTAGTCACGCACACGCACGATTATAAACTGGAGGCATGTTAGGACCTCAAAATAGTTCATATGCTGAAAGGTAATTGTATTTACCACCAATTTTTACAGCTGCTAGGCGCTGGCACTGAAGCCTCCTTAACATGTTGCGTTTTTCTTTAATCCATACAGAATCACAAATGACAGTTTGGGATTTTGCAGAGAGTTATGTTATAACCGTTTATTGCCTTTTTATTATTTCTTTTATGCAATGACTGGCATTGTAAAATACAATAAGATAGTCTTATTCAAATAAATTGCAAAAACAATAAATTACATCATACGTTTTGCAGAGTTATTTTTAGAAGTTTTTACAAAATGATTTTGATCAAACACCTTCGATAAATTGATAACCCTAAACATTCTGCAGTGAGATAGCATTACTCGACAGATTTCAATAAAGTGTTAATACATGCTAAAGATTGTTAGATAACTGACATATTTTGAAAGTCAAATAAAGTACACACTACTATTAATTTGTTTAATTGATTGAAACAACATGCCTGAAAGATTCAACCTGGAGAGCGGTGCATTTTTGTACGCTTTAGAAAACATCTCTGAATTATGTTGGATAAAATGATTTGAAGTATTAGAGAGTCAATGTAAAAAGGGCCCCATAAATATATAACATAAGATTTAAGTTAAATTTAAGAGGAGAAACGTTACATTTATAGTTTGCGTAAACCTCCATAGAAAGAGCAACATTTTTAATTCCAGGTAATTATTCCATTTTCCATTAATTTTATGTAATTTAGGAAAATCAACAGAAAATAGTGCACGAATGATATGGTAACTACTCTGAAAAGAAGAGGGGAAAAAAAAGGTAATTTAGTGTTATTGCATAATATTTACAGCAACTGTTGGGTTGTTAGTTTATAGATAATGTTTGTAATTATACAGACTTTTCTATACAATTAAACAATTAGATAAGTGTAGAGTTATTATTTTTTTTTGTTTTCTTTAGTTTTTTTTGTGTTTTTTTTTACCTTGTAGGCTAAACTGTCTCCATGCTTCATTCCATATGTACTGATGTTCTCACTAAGATTAAGCAAGTTAAAGTGATTTCAAGCATATTCCCCAAAATGTCGAAACTGTTATTTAAATCCTAATGTTTTTTTGTTTGTTTGTTTTTTTTCCTTGTCTGTGTCTGTACATGTCAGTCCTCGCTTCTCAGTGCCATACTGGGCGAGCTGAGTCAGGAAAGCGGTGTCGTCAAGGTGAAAGGAGAGCTGACGTACACATCTCAACAACCCTGGATTTTACCCGGTACGATTCGAAGCAACATCCTTTTTGGCAAGGAGCTCGACCCCAAGAAGTACGATAGAGTTGTGAGAGCCTGCGCCCTCCAGAGAGTGAGAATCACTTCAGATTATGTTTTTCTTCATCACATGCCTGTATACTGTGTAGTCTGATTACTGGCAATTCCTGTCAGGCTTTTAGTGAGTCCAGTGTAACCGTGAATATCTGGTAAAGTTACATTTGGACCCTGCTCAGGACTTGGACCTGTTGCCAGGTGGTGACTTGGCATTGGTCGGGGACAGAGGGTCCAACCTCAGTGGAGGACAGAAGGCAAGAGTCAGCTTAGCAAGGTTTGCTGACTAATAATACGCAAATGCACCCTCTTTTTTGGCACCAGTGTACAAGTTAACATCCATATTTGTGTATTTTTAGAGCAGTGTATCACGATGCAGACATCTACTTACTGGACGACCCGCTCAGTGCTGTGGATGCTGAGGTGGGCCGGCACCTCTTTGAAGAGTGAGTCCCAATATCTCAGCGTTGTTTGTGAAAATATTAGATCAGCCACGTGTTACTGATAAGAATAGGTTTTTAATTTGTGCTAAAAATGTCCTCCCACCAGGTGCATTTGTGGACTTTTGAAGAAAAAGCCTCGTGTCCTGGTCACTCATCAGCTCCAGTATCTGAAGGCAGCGGATCAGATTGTTGTCCTAAAGGAGGTGCGTGCATGTGTGGAGCAGGATTTTTATGCAACAAATAAGCCAATACAAGAGGTGTTACCGGTTAGGATGGCACGCACACATTGAATTACTGCTGCTTAAATAGTTTTATTCATGAACATGTGTTTTAGGAGATTTTGTCACTTTTAGCAGCCTTTGCTGTTATGTCTAATTCCAGTGCATTTCTCAGCTCAGTGACTTGATAGCAATTATACACCCAAAATCTTTCTGTGTGTTACAACAGCAATTAAAATAATCAAAACTCTCTTCCTCTGCTGCGCTGACTTAATGTCTGCAGTTAAAGTCTGTAGTTAAGCAGCAGCTTGTCAGTCAGTCAGCTTGGATTCACAGCCGTTCTCCACCTGCTCGTCTTTAGCTTTACATAGATTTTACAGCTTGGATAAGTAAACTGAATAAAAACAGCCACTTTCTAGCATTTAAAACACTAAAAAAGGCATGATTAACTATTCTACTTTGACTTGTGGGGAAATATTACTAAGTATTCAAGCAATGGATTTCCACGATACTGTTGTCCTTTTTGGGGGCTGCAAGGTGGAGCAGTGGTTAGTACTGTTGCCTCAACGCAAGAAGGTCACACATTCACGTCCCGGTGAGGACACCTGGGATCTTTCTGCGTGGAATTTACATGTTCTCCCCGTGCAGTGTGGGCTCTCTCCAGGTTCTCCGGCTTCCTCCCACACAGTCCAAAACCATGTTGAGGTTAATTGGTGATTCTAAATTGTCCGTAGGTGTGAATGTGAGTGTGCTTGGTTGTCTGTCTCTAAGTGTAGCCCTGTGATAGACTGGTGACCTGTCCAGGGTGTCTCCTGCCTTCACCCTAAATCAGCTGGGATAGACTCCAGGCCTCCAATGACCTAGTGAGGATTAAGCGGTGTATAGATAATGGATGGATGTTGTCCTTTTGCAACACAATGGCAGACGCTCTTTGACTCGCAATATTGTGACTTAGAGTAAACACAAGGAAATAAGTTGTCTTTTTCTAAGAGATTGGAAGTTACTTGTATAGGAAAACAAATGTAGAGGCCACATAAATGTTTAATGATGGTGCTATTTGCACTGGTACGTGGCCTTTTGTTGAAATGTTGTGTCGCCTACAGATGCTTTAGTTTCTATGACTGTGTGAAGCCGCAGGTGGTTAACTGCATCTCTTTTCTCTCTTTGTCAGGGCCAGATGGTGGCACGAGGAACTTACAATGAATTGCAGGGCTCTGGACTCGACTTCACCTCCCTGCTTAAGGAGGATAAGGACCAGGAGGAGGACAGGCAGGACATGACCCCCATCCCCGGCACGGTGTCGCGCTTCCCCCACACAGTGTCTGACAACTCCACGTCCTCCAGGTCTTCGCTGGCCTCCTCTCGGTACTCTCTGATTGACACAGCAGAGCCACTTGCAGGGGTAGGTATACTTAAAAAATTAAATTAAATTGTATTACGTCTCCTTTCATTGTTCAAAAAATGACCCACAAGTGTACCTTTTTTTTTAAATCTAATACATCCATCCTTAACCCTCTGAACCACAAACAGTAACTAGATTTTTTTCTCTTCCCTCACATTTTTACTCACTGTGGGTTCATTGTTCACTGGAATATAAAGTCGTGTACCTTTCTTGGAAACAGCACAACCATGACTTTGAAGTAGAGAAAGAGCTCAAACGTTTCTCCTGTACAGTATGTAACAGCCGCAATATCATAAATAACAGAAAAGGGAAAAACTAGAGTTGAATTTCTTTGATTATTTATTTTACAACAATAAAAAAATCAAATGGAAGCAACATGCATCTTCCAGGTGCCCTTTAGTGATACCAAGCCTAAGAAAAGATGTTGGCTTTACATGCTGTAGATGTTGTACCAGTTGCATTTTTAAAATTGTTTCTATGCTCTTCTTCTTCTTTCTGCTGTGTGAACACAACCTGCAGTTCAGTCTAGTGCAAGTCGCTTAATTTGTGTCACGTGGCTTTTCGGTTGTGCAGAATTGTTTGTTTTTTTTAGAGAAGCTGGTGAGTGCAAATGGTTCACTTTTGGCTAATTTTTGAATAGCCAGAGAATAACATGATTCTGATGGAATATCACAGTTTTAAGCTTAGGTTTGGACTATTTTCCGTGACAGATGAGTAGTTCAAGGCCTGTTGGAAAGAAAATCTAAGCATTGCTTTGTTCTTGTTCTGGCTCTGATAAATGGTGGAATTTTGGCATTTTTTAATAAAATAACACGTCTTTCAAGCCTGCCAAGAGGGTTTAATGTTCGGAGGGTTAATTGCCTCCAGGATGCGAAATGCTGGATTGCAACAAACCCGTCTTCAGCCAAATGATAGCAAGACAGTGGGGTTGTTTCTGGTTCCTTTCCAACACCAGAGTGAGTATAGCTCGCCAAGTAGGGCCATTGATATCTAGCCTTCATGCCGTGAATCTTGGTGTTACCTTTGACCCTGAGCTGAAATTTGACAAACAGATAAACTCAGTAGTGAAATGTCTTCAGCTGAGGAGCACTGCTAAACTGAAGTCCATCCTCGCTCTCAATGTATGAATCTGTTACTGCATTAATCTCTGAAAAGCTGGTTTTTGGTCCATCCTGGTTGCCTTCTTTGCAGCTTGTTTAGGATGCTGCAGTGGTAACTGGTAGCAGCATGAGACTGGTACTAGCATTTGTACACTTGACTGCCTGCCATTTGTTTTTAAAGCCATGCATGAATTGACAGCTGTCTACATACTCTTTAGACTTCACCTCTTAGATCTTTTCTCAATTGCTTTTAACTGTGAGGAACCCTTCATTCAAATGTTCCCTCTCCAGTGACAAAAGACAAAACTGAAGGTGTGCATTGTTTTAATAGTCTTTGATTGTCCACAGAGGTCTTAGTATTTTAGATTTCTTTATTTACAAATTGACGTTACACTTTTTTTTCCTTTGCATCTCTTGACATATATCTTATTTCCATTCTTTTTTTTTTTTCTGTTTTAGCCTTGAAATGTTTCCAGGCCTTTGATGAACTCTGGTTGATTTACATGTGCTAAATAAACCTTATTTGAGAAAAAAAAGGCCAGTTTTAACTGATCTATAAGGCCGCATGTTTGAAAATGTCGTTTTGTGAAATTGCTGTTTGTCCTTTCGGCCACTAGAGAGCAGAATCTGCTCACCTTATTCTCCTGCTGCTCCTTACAGCCCTGATTCGAAGTGATGCTGGATGACTGGCACTGACACTCGTGTCTCTCTGTAGGTAGTGCAACCGACAGAGGAGGAAAGCCGCTTAGAAGGAAACGTCGGCCTGCGTATGTATGTGAAATATTTCATGGCAGGCGCGAACTTCCTGGTCCTCCTGGTGCTCATTTTACTCAATGCCTTAGCACATGTGAGTTCATTTCTTCAATTAATTTGCTAACACTGCTGGGGAAAAAAAAAAAGCCACATAATTTATCTCAAATGAAATTTAATTATTTAATGGCTAGTAGTCAAAGTAGTAGGTTTGTGATGTGTTTTATCCATTACTCTGTTTTTAATGTTGATTTTTTTTTGTGTGTGTGTCTTGTTTAGATTACATTTGTTCTGCAGGACTGGTGGATTGCGTGCTGGTGAGATTTTGTTTCTTTACCCCCTGTGAACATAGAACATTGCCAGAAACATGTTTTGTAAGTGAAACTGGCATATTTTCTCCGACTGAAAGTGGTTGATGGTTTAATAGAGGATAACTGAAGAAAGCCGTGTTTCCTGACATTATCTGTCACTTGTTGAAACTGACCTTGTGCGTCGGGATAGGAGAAATGTGTTTTGTATAGTGCCTTCATGTTGCAGCGTTCTTTCTTCGTTGTGTTTATTTGTCCTTGTGGATTTTTGTTTCCTTTGTGCCTGACTTGCAGGGCCTCTGAACAGAAGCACATCAGTGTGACAGAGCACCTCAATGGCAGCTTTCCTCGGCAGCTGGACCTTGACCTGTACCTAGGTGTTTACGCAGGTGAAGCTCACTGAGCGCACATTGCTTTTTGTGTACTGTCGAGTCTCTGAATGCGGCAGCCATTCAATAAACAGATCCACAGTTCTTTGGCTGTGGCCCAAGGCCTTCAAGGCCCAGTGTATGGGTACATGGGCCTCAGCTGTACAGGGAGATAGCAGTACCTTTCTTGTTCTCTGCTGTTGGATTGCTCTGATTGTCTCCTTGTGACTTCCTGCCTCTGTACTCTTTCATGCTTTGTATCCACAGTAATAAATCTGCATTTGTGAGAGCAAAAAAAAACTTAATTGAAGAAAAACAAACAATGAAATGGAATACAGTGCGTCTGTTTTCTGGGTCATACAATACGCTTAATAATGTTACCATAAATACATAGCTGATGGTGCCTCTGTAGTGTGCTGATGATTTTTTTTTCTGTCTTCTTATCAGGTTTAACAGCCACTTCAGTTGTGTTCGGGTTCCTCCGCTGCTTGATCTTCTTCAACGTCCTCGTGAGCTCGGCCCAAACCCTGCACAACAGCATGTTCAACGCCATCCTACGGACCTCGATACGTTTTTTCGATATCAACCCAATAGGTAAGCGACTCGCCTGCGCACAGAGCTCCAGTTTAAACAGCTGAGGACTTATTTATGGCATGGTCAGTGTAGTACGAGGATGATGAGATGATTATGAGATGTTAACATCCAGATGGACCTGCTGTGGAGTTATTGTTGTAACATCTCACCACTAGAGAGCAGACTGTTACTTACTTTGTCATGTTTTTATCCACTCACAAACACTCAAATGCTTTAGCGTCAATAGTAAATAGTTTGGCACCACAATCAAGTTCCATGTCATATAATAATTTACATTTTTAAATGTTTTTTTTTTCCCAACAAAAAAATCCTAAATATTTTTTCTGTTTCAATATTTTAAATCCTTATCCTATTTAGCTTCCCATTTATTGTTTAATAATAGTATGCATGGCTGGTGAATGGTAATTAGAGAATCAAACATCTATAATAACTATAAATTTAGTTTAAGATTGTTTGCTGTTAGTTTATTGGGTTTAAGTTTTGACTGTGAATAAACTGATATGACAAAAGTCACAACTGGGAGTAAAGCCTGTGCAACCAAGGAGCCAATTTAGCCCCCCCCCCCAAAAAAAAAACCTGTTATATGACTTAATATTTAGCCATAACCTATTCAGAATGAGCAAAGAGAGTGCTATCTTTTTTTTTTTATTGTGAGCGTGTACAAAAAGGCAAACAATCAGATTGAATAAATCCTGTTTGCAGTAGATCTTGGTCAATGTTGTGTTTGGACTGTGGAGCTGTGTAAATACAGACATATTTGTCTTGCGCGCTGTATCAGAAATTTCGATTATTTCATTAGCTTTGTAGGCTCTAGCTGCTGGGTCAATGGAGTGGGCAGATGGACACGATTTTAAAAGTGAGCAAACACTCCAAATACGTCTGACTTTACTCAGGGAAGGCTGCTGCTTTTTTTTTTCTTTTTCTTTCAGGTAAATTTTGCAATTCCTTTAAAAAATAAAAACCAATAAAGCTGAGAGCAGAGTTCAAGATTTGTTTGAATTGTTGACAAAAAAAATGCGTTGCTCTTCTTGATATTATATCTCCATGATTTTTGCTGCATTAATTAAAGGCCTATTTTAATTAGAGGAAGTAGTGTCACTACAATCTGTCATTCATATCCAAACTCAACTGTCAAGTGGCCCACTTTGATAACTTTAATTTTTCTGGATCATTGTTCACCTGTCAGCAGATAATTACTCAGCCTAATCTCTTCATAGTGACATGCGTGTACAACACAATCAGCTCGGGTGGGAATTCTCAACAAGAAGGGAACTTGTATCTGTATAATGAGTCATAATAAGCTGGTAACACAAGTCTAAATATGATTTGAGGGTGTTCAGGAGCTTGCGGTTTCTGCTGGCATTAGAAGTGGGTGTAGCGACGAAGCTTTCCTTTGCAGAGCTGTGTTTGGAGCAAACACCACATGTCTTAATCTTTGACTTTTTGTTTTTCCTGCTGCCGCTGTGTTATGCACTGGGCTACCTGACAGCTTATCTGGGTGTGCCTTGCTTGGTAATCTATGCACAGGAGGAGAACAAACACTTTGAATAATGTAATAATCTGTTTAATAGCGCAGCAAAGGAGAGGCTTAACAGACACTGCTATCTGATTGCTGTTGTGCTGCTATCAGTAACCATTGTGTGACCAGTCCAGTCATTACAGCTTGGCCTCCAAGCTGGCAAACAGCACTGTGTTTGACTGGATTTATAGACAACTGTCTACTGTCAACTGTTTCTTTTGTCCCGTGTGCAGTCGGCTGTAGATTAAACATGAATATGACCTTTTTTTTTTCTTTTTTTTAAATCTCCACAATATAAATAAGTTTTTACATTATTTCTTCTTCTTCTTCTTCTGCTGTGTATTTTTTTTTCCAACTCAATCATCCCCTTGAGTAAAACCTTAAAGAAAACAACAACACAGCGACAGCTGTTGTCAGCTCCGCCGGTGTCTCTTCTCTCTGTCTTAATGCTTCGCTTCTGTCTAAACAGTTTTTTTTTCACCCCCCTTTTTCACAATAACTGCCATCACAGCTTCCACATCCACTCCTGTCTTGCCGTAAGTGTGAGTGATTTGTAACTGCGCGCCCATGTGCTGTTAAGGATTTGACAACTGTTTACATGTGTAAGTGATAGGTGCGCCGCCGCTGCTGCTTCTGAACAGGCCCAGTGTTTGATAGCTGTCCTCAGAGTTAAAGGTTACCATTTCAAGCATCAGCGCACAAAGGTCTTATTTGTTATTCTCTGAAGGTCGTTTATAACAAAAGAGTACAGCTGTGGGGAATTATGATTGATGGAGAAGCAACGTCGCTCTCCTGTATCTGCCACTGAATGACTGTATGCCATTTGAATCTGTGTTTGCGTTATCTTTTGTGCTCTACGGAAATAGTTGATTTCCAAGTTGGTGCTTTTGTGATTATAAACCTTTATATATTGTAACAATGTCATCTGATAAGTTGTTAGATAGCTGGGTGATTTATTTTTTTGTTCGGGAACATAAACAGCCAGTTCCTCTGTTGTGTGAATTTCTACAAGTTTAAATATTCATGTTGCTCAATTTTAGTAATATGTACAGTCTTATTACAGCTGTTCATCCAAATGTGATCCAGTTAGAGCAGCACAGACAGCGGTGGATGTGTTGAGCTGATGTTGATCCCTGTAATTTAGTGTCATTGAGTGGGCTAATCCCCTCAGAGACTGCAGGCCAGGGCTTCAGCTCATCAGCACAGTCAAGGAGTGGAGTTTCAGTCAACACACACACACACACACACACACACACACACGCACGCGCAGACACACATTCACATCTGCCGTCCTCGTTTCACATCAGCATAGTGGGCCATCGCAGAGCCGGTTGTCACTCACTCGCTGTTGACGCAGGGAACATTAGATCTTCTGTAGTCAGTGATGTGAGATTCTAATTGTGTCTACAGAGGCAATGTTTTTAATGTCTGTATTTCAGGTCTGGGATGCAAGAGTGTTAAGAGTGAAGTGAAGGAAGTACTGCAGAGAGGATGATGATATCGAAGTGTGTAAATTGAATGTGGAGATGGAGCCGTGTGTGTGTGCAGTATGGCTGATAGGGCTCCCCCTCGCTCGGCACTTCCACTATTTAATTGCATGAAAGGGAAGGAGAGGAGATTGCAGGAGCCTGGCGGTGTGAGCGAAGAGAATGGATTTAGAATGTATTAGTATTGGCAGCAAGGCGCCGGCGGTGGGAGGCTGCCCCAGGCCTCTGGGCCCTTCATGGAAGTGCAGGTGAGCTGTGCCACCTCCAGCCTTGGCAGCCCCCTCCCCAGTATTCCTTCATTATCACACTTGCCTCACTGAAAGGCCCCACCAACTGCACTGGGGCCCACACATGGAGCGGCTCTGAGTCGTCCCCTTATCTTGATGTTTACAGGGAACAGCGATTTGCCACACGTCCTGCTCGAGCCGGACCCCACTGTTCCACTTCTTTAAGAGTGATTGGGGGCCCTGCTCACCTAATATCTCCACCTAAGAGGCCACCTTAGTTGGGAGGGCTTGATATTTCCTGAGCCTGAAAAGTGGTGCAAATCACCCCTGGAGTCTTAAAGCATGAGAAATTGTTTGATACTAATGCTGCTGATATCCTGAAACGTCTATACCCCTCTCCACACAATAGGTGATATTGTTGACAACCACCCAGAGTGATTGAAGCCATTGTCCCACACCGATCTTACCTCATAGGCATTTCCATGCAGTGAATGTCTTTGTGTAACTGCATCACTGTAATGTATCCCCTCTATAGTCTGTGCAGGATGGAGAAGGGTCTTTACTTCATCCCCTCTGAAAGTCTGTGTTAACTGAGCCGCTTGTCAAACAGCTGATAGCTGACTGATGTTCTCTGCTCTAACACCCTCTAACCATGGTATGATGTAACCCGGAGAAACCTATCCTTTTCTTATTGGCATTGTTTGTCAGATATGCATGAATTTGGGTCATCTATGGCTTAGACAGTAAAATTACATAAAATATTATTGGATCTTTCACAAACACAGTTTGACAAGTACTCCCCCCATTCCCAGACTAAAGCAGCGATATTCTACACTGGTATAGTAGCAGCTCTACCCCCTTGCTTGAACCCTCCCCTCGGGATGTCTGTATGCTAAAGGGGCACTCACACTGTGAATAAGATTAGTCTGCCTCCAAGTGTACAACATGCTTACGCCACTTGACTTTGAATCAGTACTGATTTGGAGCATTGCTGGGTTGTTGCGGGGAATAATGCTCTGGCTAGGTTTATGCAATGGCTGTTATGGGGAGCCCGGCCTCGTCTGCATGCATGTTTTTAGGCGGGAGCGGCATTTTGGATAAAGCTGTAAGCTGCTTACGGCCGTGGAGAGAGGTGATTACAGGGCCCACCTCCATAGGACCGACTCAGAGGCTGGGAGGCAACTTTTAGGTCAGCAGTGCCATGGCTGCACCACGCCTCCAGAGTGCCATACCGCCACATTCTGCCAATTCTGCCGCTCCTCTGTTCCTTTCTCTGTACTTTTACCAAGTCCCACCCTGCTCCGCGGCCTATTCTGTGAGCCTAGATAAACTCATCTGCATGCTTGTGTGCTTGGTTTCACTTTATCAGGGCTTGTACCCTATATTTGTGAGTACTGCTTTATTTACATTCTCTTCAGACAGATGTAATTGTTTGCTTAGCAGTGCGTCATGGTGAGAGACAATCGGTTTCCTAAGTACATTATGACACCAATTTGGACACACTTTGACGAGGAAGAGCACGCCACAGACGTACAGCACATTCACAGCTTATTCGTGCCTTTTAGCGCGAGCCCTGTTCTAGCCGCGGCAATTCTGGCACTGCCGTGGTACTTGTTGTCTGCCTCTGAGAGTCTGGCGGCTTCCTTCAGGGACAGAGATAGCAAAAGCCTTTCTGTCTTGCCTGCCTTTAGGAAGTGTACTGTGGGGATTGGCTATCACTGACCCTGCAGTAAACAGTGTGTGAAAGCAGCTGGAGTGTAATCTTATGTGCTGTGGGATCAGAATAGGGGAGCAAAGTTACTAAAGGAGTGACAATAAAGGGCTGCCACAGCACCTGCAGAGCACCAGCCAAAATAATGAACACCTGAGCAGATTGGAGGCAACTCAATTAACGTCACAGACACTGCCAGTCAGAACATAAAGGCAGGTACGCAGCTTCTGTTGCCCTTTTGTTAACAAACAAAAGGTTCCCTCACGTATTCAGCCAAGAGTAGGGCAGTCTTTATGAAATGCTAGACAAATAATGATTCATTGTTTAATCTAGATAGGCCTGTGTTTTCCATCTGATATCACGCTCAATGTATAAGCTGTGTTCTATTAAATTGGAAGGGACTTTGGTAACAGTTGCTCAATAGGACATTTAAATCAACAGAAAAAAATTGGTTTCTATGGGTGCAGAGTAGCAAATGGATAAAGCATATCTGTGTTTGAGTTTGATTTGTTGTTCCAAATGCCATATGGGATTAGTCGAAGTTAGAGCTGTAAATTACATTACATGATAAATACTCACTTAATTTTTCAGCTCACTTGAGTGCATTAATTTTGAATACACAAATGGCACAACATCTTTATAACCAATATGACTAAATTCTGCTGTCAAATGCGCGGTTCTATTACGCAACTCTTTACTCTGGTCTTGTCTTAATCCGTTTCTTTTGTGTTGTGTTGTTTCTCAGGAAGAATCCTCAACAGGTTTTCGAAGGACATTGGTTACCTGGACTCTCTGCTTCCATGGACGTTTGTGGACTTTATCCAGGTGAGTCTCACCTCGGCAGGTTTGGTCGCTGGCGCTGCAGCATGGGGAGGCCATTTCATGCCTGGCTAAACCTGCTTTGTGGTCCGGGTCCCCTAATCTGGAAACAATTACTGTAGGATTACCCGCCAGCGCGGCCCAGCGCCTGCACAGATTTAATAAAAGTGTGCACATAGGCTGAGGGCGTGGCTTCCTCAGTGTGACACAACAGAAGTGGCATCTTCAGGGAATGTGTATGGAGACTAAGCAAGTGATTGGGAGAGAAAAAGGCACCAAAGAGGAAATAAAGCCGCATGATGATGGGTCAGATGCGGAGGCTGGGGAACAGTGGGGAGGCGGCGAGGGTGTGACGAGGATGATGTGTTGAGTGGCAAAGAGGGGAAAAAAGTGCGAGCAGCAGGCATGCGATGTGTTTGCAGGACCTGGATAGAGGGGGGGGAAGGGGACAGGTCAGTTGGAACAGATCCAGAGCAGGACTTTCGCCTCTCAGCACAATTCACCTAATGCTTTACAGTCTTATTGGCCTGGTAGCCAAGGGCCACCCTGGTGCATAACCAGGTTAGGTTACCAAATGCCACCCTGCCACCGTGACAGCCATCTCCCACGAAAGCCTGCGGAGATGAGCCAACTCATGCACCTAACGCCACAAAGAAGGGAATGTTCGCTGCACAATTCGAGGTAGAGGAGCAGGCGTGGCTCCTTGGTTCGGGCCAAAGAATAGAACAAAGGCACGCTGAAAATGAATCCCCCCTCCACAATGCCTGAGTGATGTTTGTGGCAGATACCCATCTCACGGTAGACAAAAGCCATCTTAAATGCTGAAAGCACAAAAGATCATACGCACAAAAGCTTTTTGTCTGCTATAGTTCTCCTCATTTTGATAATAAGGTGAATAATGGTTAAAGTAAAATAATAACTTTGTGGAGGGCCCGTAAGTCCAACCGAAAAGAGCGAAAACAGACCAGAAAACCGACTTGGGTTGCACATACGTACTCGCTGAACTTCACGTGCGACTCGTTTGTTTCGCCATTTCAATAGTTACCTGTGTTGAAACAAAAGTGGGAAAATAGCATTTGATAAGTGAAAAGCAAGCTGTGCCAACATTAGACTGGATGTATAATGCGCACATTGTTTCAGGCAGTCTTTTGCTGCATCAGAAAGTGGGGATGTGATTGTGGTAGTGGACAAAGGTGGCATCCACTGGACAAAGCACTTTTGTTTGTGCTGCGTTCTGCTCTTGTTTGCAGGTGTCTCTCATGGACCCGTCTTTAATGCTTTCAGGAAGGACGATTTTCACTCTTTTTATCAAAGTATTAGCTGCACAGAAAAGCTGCTGATCTTGACTATTGTTGCTCATTCGTAGAGGGACATTTCCCCATAGTCATTGTTTAAATGGTTGTCAGGGGGGAATAAAGTGAAACTTCATAAACAATGCCCTAACTGGTTTATCTCTCTCTATGGAGAGAGGCCGCTTCTGTGCGGGGATTTGTGCCTGAGCCTCCCCTTTTATGGTGGAGTAAGCACTTCACAGCCCTTCAGCACTGCCCCCATGCCTGCCTAACAAGGGGATTCCCTCAAGCTGGGGGAACCTGCTTACACCCCAGAGCCCTATTTTTTCACAGGTCTCATTTAGTAGTAATTTAGTATATTGGGAAAAAAGGCTCTTTCTCTCCCCTCTTTATGGTCAGGGGGACAAAGACAGAAATGTCAATTAAAAACACCTCAGGCTTTGGGGACTGTCAGCTTTTGTGTGGACTTGACCTTTAAATCCTGGGTTGCCTCTATTTTCACAGAGGGGGCAGAGGAGGAGGCCAAGACAATAAGGGGTGAGTACGGGGGTCTTTCAGTGGATTTTGTGTGAAGGCTCTTGACCAAGTCACACCACTAACTGTTGGGTCTCGCACTGCATTTATAGCCCTTCTTGTCCACACAAGTTTTGTCAGGGTGTTTATGCTAAGACTGGCAGCTACTTTCATTTAAGCGTGACTCGGTGGGCATTAACACCGTGTCATAATTCAGAAGTTACCGCAGTAAACCCAACAGTCACCGAAAGAGAAAATCATTTCTATGTAAGGGGGGAAAAAAAACAAAAAACAGATACAAACCCAGCACAGAAGAACCGACACACCAATGCAAAGCAAAAGATGGCTATTGTCTAAAAACACTGGCGGGTGGATCGTTGTGCGAGTCTCTATATTGTGGCACATTGTGTGTCAGGCCTCTTCAGTGGCTTTGTGGGATATGAGAACTGCTGACGTAACCGTGAGTGCTGTAGGATGGGATTTCACCGGCTTTCTCTGCTTCTTTACCACGCCGGTGACAGAAGAAGTGAAGAATGCACTGGCTCCAGGCATGACAAAGGTTAGCCTGAGAAACACAGAAGAACTGTCCGGTGTGGAAATATATAGGCTGTGCCATACATCTCCTCGGAGCATTGTTTTTATGACAGTGCCATTGTCTTCCTGCACAAGGTGAAACACACAAGACAGAGAAAAGTGAGAAGCCTTAAGATCCCTATCCGGCTCGTTTCATTCACTCGCTTGATGAATCGGTGTAAATAGAAGCCAAAACACAAGAAAACAACATCGTGTGGGTGAGTGTGTGCTTATGGGTATAATTAAGTGGCCACTCAGCAATACCACACATGGTCATTTGATGGCGAGCATCGGCCAGCAAAAGCTTCCAGTGTGTGTATGTGTGGTCTCCCATGATGCTGCGGTCCAGCACCTCAGCTGCTCTGACTCAGACATGCAGGCCAGACCCAGGAGCCTGGGAACTTACATAACAAAGTCCCAATCTAATCTAGAATCTCACCTCATACCAGTATGACGAAGATAATGAATTCTGGGCTTTCTGTGACTTTTTTGTGTGTGAGAATGGTTGTTTTTCTTTGTGTGTGTGTTTGAAAATGTTTTTTTGTGTTGTTTTCCAAGAGAATGAAGCAATGACTGAATGAATGAATTTGCCGGACACTAGTGATTTATAGTAGAGAGCGAGAGGGTCAGAGAGACCGCATTTCAAAGCCTTTCTCTTATTTCCAAAATGGGGTTGGAAATCAGCAGCTTGACTGAGCCCAAATAAGTGACTTCTTTTACCTTTTCACAGCACACAAAGGCCTAATCCTAGGACTACTTGAGCCACCAATGTAGACAGCGACTGAGACCACCACAGTATGTGTCAGACCCTCCTCACCGCACACAAAACACATTGACTGCAGCTTTATGAAGTGAAAACGGCCCAGAAAGGGAAAATGTGAAGGAGGTGTCCACAGTCATTTCTCCCAAAGAAAAGCCACAGCATCTGGGCATTTAATGCTAAAATAAAGCCCAAACACAGAGCAGAATGGATTGGGTCACTTGTATTGTTCCAGAGCCAAAGTGGAACAGCCCTGTTTTGTTTCAGTACCACTGACCCTTGCAACTTATTGTGCCGCTCTGTCACGGAAAGTGTGGAGTTAAAAAAAAAACGGGGAAGAAAATTCCAGCGATGACAGAGGGCTCCTTTTGAGAATTTCTTCTTTACCATGCTCTCCCCTCATTCCCTCATTTCCTGTTTTGTTTGCACTTTTTTTCCCAGTGGCAAATATTGCGCACTGTCAGTAAATAAAGGGAGGATGAAAAAGGGGTTGTAAAAAGCATAATGATTCCTTGTGTCTGGAGGGATGTTTAATTAAAAGGGAAGTGTTTATTTTCTGCTGTGGAACAACAGTCGCTATCATTGCCGAACACAAATATAGCAATTAACTTCAATTTTCTACATTTATTTGGACATCAAAGAGCTGATAGGATCATAGAGAAAATAAAGCAATTAGGGTCAGCAGAGATCTGAATGGTCTTTGGACACAGCAGTGCGCCCAGTTTGCTTGAATGGCTGAATCACATGCGTGCGGTAGCTTTCTTTTCTTGCTAAAGAGCTATTAGTGGTAATTCTTTATTTAAACTGTTTGTATACAAAACCTTTCATCCTTTTATCCACTTTTATGTGCAGCGGGATGTGGCTTTGGGAGTTTACTGTTCCTGTGTGGTTTCATAGGAGATATGGATGTGGTCTGAGGGGGTGAGGTGTGTGCTTGTAGGATCACTTATCGTGGTCATCTGTGTGTAGTGTGGGTGGGGGCCACGGTGTTCCCGATGCTGACACGATAAGCGCCAAACCACGCAAATGGATCACATCAAACAGGGTCCTGGCGACAGCGGACCCTGGGGAGGAGGAGGAGGAGGAGGCAAGACTTCTATCTAATGGTTCCCGTTTCTCCTCCGTCCCCTCAGATGACCCCACCGTCAGATAAGCCTGGCCCGGCTCAGACCTTTTTGCGCCTACTGCTGAAATAGGCCCAATTAGCATTCAAATTAACCAACCAGCGAACGTGAATGAGCGGTGTCACCATGTCACCAATCACCAACCGGGGAGTGAAAGAAAAACAGCTTCCACGATAAGACATTTGTTCAGTTAATATTTGATCTCCTCAAGGGAAGGCTGGATAACATGCAGTAATGGCCCGTGTGCCATCATCTCACTTTGCAGTCTGGTAGCCTTCCATCAAGGCTAAGATTGAAACTTATGTACTGTGAAATTCTTGGGATCAGTTGTGCTCAGTAGCTTCGACTCACAGTTTGATTGTGTGGGCTCCACCACAGCAATGGTTAGACTAGTAATTCCCTCTTATCTGAACTGCAAATGGAATTGAGTGGCTTTTCATCATAAAACTACACTGAAAGTGATCATGCTTAAATGTGTGCTTAAGTGGCAGATAACATCCGTAATTAAGGTGCTAAATTAAATTTTCATCTCTCTGGGCTAGTCTGAGACCACTGAAGGTAACAGTACGATCATAATCTCCGCGTTTTGGGATTCATCTCTGAGGATGTATCTAATTTCAGGGTGTGAGGTTTCAATTTTATCATGTTTCAATCGAATATGAAATATGTACCACAGTATACCTTCCAGTTAAGAGTAGATGGCCTCACGTATATACAGATCCCTCACTTAGGGAAAGTATCAGTAGCACATGATAAACACACTGCACTGGAACTAAATGCCCTGCATCTTAAAGGAAAATACCAAAGTGGTATGAGCAAGATGTATTTAAAGGGTCAAAGTCAAAAGCTTTCTAAAATAAAAAGTTCATTATGTCAGTAAATGTGATCAGTTGTTTAATCCGCCTACAATTAGTATTTTGTAATTGTATAGAATTTGTTTTAGATTTTTAAGGATGCAGCTACTGTTATTGCATTTAATTCTCAGTTGTGGCACAGATATTCATATCTTAGAGTGATAATCGAATTACAAACGTACAAATAGACTTTGTTGCAAGTATAACTCGAATAGAATAGAATAGAATAGAAGTATTTTATTAATCCTCAAGGGGAAATTTGGTTGTTACATCCCAAAGACAAAGTTACCACCACCATAAATACTGATAAATAAGCACAAATAAACAATAATAAAATGCAAAATGTACAATAAGTGTCATATGTCAGGTAGAAAAGTCCTGTGTGAGTGTAGTGCAAACAATAATGTGCAACAAAACAAGAGTAAACTGTACTCGAAGTGTCAGAAGTAGAAATATCCTTTATGTAAAGATGTACCATTCAGATTGTTGAATTATGTCTGCTATAATTGCTAATATATTTATATCAGTGTTTCGCGATTTACGCCACTGTATTGGTATAAACAATACAGTATGTACCTCTAAAATGTAGATACCTCACAGGGGAAATACTTAAGTACAAGTACATCACAACTGTACTTGGTTAAATGTGCTTGAGTCCCTGATATTTACCACCACAGATGGGTCATAGAAAAAGCATTTTATCCTAATAATAATAACAATCATAATGATGCATTTTCAGATGCTTTTTTCCCATTTTCTAAACACAGTGCAGGTGTGTGTGCTTCGATAGCCATCAGACTTACAGCCTCCAATCCTGTTTAGGCAGCTCTGGTATCCTGGTCTAGATGTGTCACAGAGCCATTAACACGGGTGATGAGTCACTGTGTTGTTGAGGCCTGTGCGGTCTGAGTGCGATGTATCAGACACCCACAGTGTGGTTCCCAGAGCTCTCTGCCAGTCACTGTGGCCATGCCTGTTGGCTGGCTGCTCTGCCAGGGAGGTTTGCAGGCCAGAAGTGTTGAAGGGAAAGCCCAAGAGAGCCAGGGATATGAGCTGCAGTGGCCAAAGTGGTAAATTCTCACCTGCTACTAAGTGAGAATTAGCGCTGCGATCGTTTTCCTTTCACACTGTGAGTCACATAAGCTCAGTCCCACAACCTGCTGTTACCTTACTTTATGTCTGCGATGGTCTCACACAAATATGGCTGAAAGATTTTCTCTTGTTCAGCCTTAAGAAATAGACCTCACTGCTCCAATGGTAGCCCGCACAGCAGCAGCAGAGCTTTGGACTCTGTTGCTATGTGGTGAATATTGTGCTCACACTCCGTCTTCTCTCCCAGGTATTTCTCCAGGTCATTGGAGTGATTGCAGTAGCCGCCGTCATCATCCCCTGGATCCTTATTCCCGTTGTTCCTCTGCTTGGTATCTTTCTGTGTCTGCGATGCTACTTCCTGAGGACCTCCAGGGACATCAAGCGCCTAGAGTCTACTAGTAATCTTTTTTTTTTTTTTTTTTGGGAAGGTGGGGGGTTGGGGTGGGCATGTCCATTTGTGGTAAGAGACAAAAGCAGACCACAGGAATGCTAATAGACCATTGAAGAAAGCCATGGTCATTATTATAAAGGCTAAAGGTGGCGGTGGCCTATGGCTCGGCCACACGCAGTTTCCTCAAGAGATGGGAGTTCATGACATGGCGTACAATGGGGAAAAATGCCAAGTGGGCATGACTGGGCTATAGCAGGCTTTAGTTCATCTATTTTATTCTGCGCTCAGAGTATAAATGCACATTGACCAACAGGTTCTATGGAACAAAAGTTCAGTTTAAAAGCTGAAAGGAAACATTAAGGTTTTGTCAAGTTCTTTGTGAGTCTAAAAAGTAGAAACAAAAGCATCTGAATTGGAGCCTTTCAGTAAATCACAATTGTTTGGAATCAGAGACGTGTTTAGTGTTTGCATGATGAAGCACACATCTTTCACTTGAAACCATGCTGATAGCTAAAAAATTGTGGTCCAAACTGTAAAATAAGGAAATCATTTGATTTGAAGATCTTAATTGAAGTGGTAAATGCCTGGTTAGCTGGTTTAACTGATGTTTGTCTTGCCACTATTTAACAATGGTTTGTTTGTATTTGTTGTAGCTCGGAGTCCCGTCTTCTCCCACCTCTCCTCCTCTCTCCAAGGCCTGAGCACCATCCGTGCCTTCAAGGCTCAGCAGCAGTTTCAGCAAATGTTTGATGCATATCAAGATCTTCACTCAGGTGAGAGTAAAAAAAAATATATATATTACTTCAAAAGTAAAAAAAAATCCAAGCCATTAACTCTCTATAAGTTCTATTATCATTCCGTATAAACTGTTAGATTTTATTTTAAAGGTGCAGTGTGCAAAATTTAGTGACATCTAGAGGAGAGGCTGAAAATTTCAACCAATTAAATACCCCTAGCCCCACCTTCCCCTTCCATGAATGTAGGAGAATGTATGGTAGCCATTAAAAACGTGAAAAACGCACTCTAGAGCTGGTGTTTAGTTTGTCCTTTCTGAGCTATTGTTGAAAAATGGCCGTGCAACAAAGCGGACTCACTCTGTCTGTAGATATAAGGGGGTTCGTTCTACGGTAGTGAACCCTCAATGTTTCCTATTTTCAGGTGATAATACACTGATGAAAACATAATTGTGAATATTATAGTCTATATCTTCTGCCCCGAAAACCAACACACTGGACCTTTAATGTATGCAAACTTTAGGCCACACTGATGACATGTGCTATCTAATCTGTGTGGTTGTGTTTGTTAACAGAGGCCTGGTTCTTATTCCTGACTACATCTCGCTGGTTCGCTGTCCGTCTCGATGGAATTTGTTCAGTGTTTGTAACTATTACTGCTTTTGGCTGCCTCTACCTCCGCGAGGGTACTGTATGGGTTCTGGATACAACGTGTACACGTTACTGATCAATGAGACGCTATTAGTAAAATCCTGATAAACTCATGAATATGTAACTGCGTGACAACTTTTTGTCTGTTATTAAAGGCTTGGAAGCAGGTGCAGTGGGTCTGGCTCTGTCCTATGCTGTTACACTCACTGGCATGTTCCAGTGGGGCGTCAGACAAAGTGCAGAGATCGAGAACATGGTGAGAACGTGTACATTAAAGCACTTAACTGCAGTTTTATTTGACCTAAAAACAGTCATGGGTTATGTTTAAATGTGTAGTCAATCTCAAATTGTGTTGTTGGTTTGACTCTACCAATCTTACAAATATAATTATGGAAAACAAAACTGGAAATGCCTGTTACTCTACTGAGTTAAAGAGGCACTCCACTAACTTTAAATATACAGTTAAGTTTACTGTCATGAGGAGAACGACATGTGACAACAATAGCATTTGTGTCTTTAAAGACATTTTTGCAACGACGCCATTGGGTTTGTTTCATCCTGAGATTTACTTTACTTTTGTTTTACTTTTCATGCATTTTTAAAGTCATCAAGAGCAAAATTCCTTGTAAGAAATGCCTTATATATATATATGTTCTTTTTTTTTTATGTAGATGACATCAGTGGAGAGAGTGGTTGAGTATGCAGAGCTGGAGAGTGAGGCACCGTGGGAGACGGACAAACAGCCTCCCAGTGATTGGCCCAGGACAGGCTCCATCACTTTTGACAGAGTCAACTTCTCGTACGGTGCCAGTGAGCCTTTGGTCCTAAAGAACCTGACTGTTATCTTCACATCCAGAGAAAAGGTTCTTGTCTTTCTTCCCACAGTTTGCATGCTTACTGGTGTGCACAGCCCATGACTCAGGTTGATATGCAGCAAGTGTAGAAGGTGTGGTGTGATTCTTTTTTATGTGGCATTATTTTCAAATCAATTATTAAAGGGACACCGTATTGTGCTGCTGAATCTTCAGGACTATACCATTTGTGATTCATGGAATACATATCATGTAATTAAGACTGTTCAAGTGGATCCATTTGTTACCAATTTGCATTTTGAGCTACCTGACGGTGACAACTGTTTATTCACTGTAAGAGAGAGGAGAGGCCGAGGGAGAGGGGTGAAGGAAGAGGGAGAGAAAAGCAGGAGGGAGATGGTTGAGGATGATTGAAATTGTGTTTAATGCAGGGGGTGTATTTTGCATGGCTATGGTTGGCCAGGGCGGCTGATTTCACAATGGATGGGTTGATAAGTGTAGAGGCCCTGGCTCTGACAGCCCATGGGAGGGATCTCTGCCGCATGCCACAGAGGTAAAGGGCTTTGTGCATCCTGACAGTTCCCCTGACACCCTTTCACCTACCCCACCACCTACAGTACAAGATCTTTTCACTCTGTCCTGTGCTATAGTCATATACTGTACATAATCATACAAGTCACCACAACACGACAAAGAGGTTTCCATTCAGAGAGAAAGGAACATTACTTTTCTCCAAGACTTAGAAAACCACCATCAATGCACAGTCCTCAATCTTGTCTTGTATTGTATATAGCAAAACCGTAATTTCACAACATGCTTTCCTAATTGGATTTTTCTCTACATCCTCTTGAGAAAATCAACTGCCATTATCGGTTAGTAGGCTTAGAATTTATGTTTACATTCAGCTCCAATCAGGAGGCAGTGTGCTACTCTTTATAATGCAGGTCAAGGTGGATGGATAGGTACACAAAACCTTTGAAATTCGCAGAGAAGAGATTGGATCATACCATTAATGAGTGTTTTCTTCTTTTCTTTTTTCCCTTTGGGTAATAGAAACAGACTCAGCTTAGCCTTAATATGTAGAGCAGCTGCTGCTGTAATACACATCCAATTTAATCAGTGAAACTGGCCTCACCAGGCATATGAGCAGCACAGAAGCAGTATATATCCACTACTGAGGTCTGAGTTGAGTAAAAATAGACCATTTAAAAAATATATTTAAGCGAGGTGTGTGTGTGGTCTCTTGACTCAGAAATAAGTCAAAGTGTCAATATTTTTTTTTTTTCAGTGAAACTACTGGTTTGCAGGAAATTACTACATTTTGTCAAACAGGACTTTCACTGTGGAGTCGTAATCACACTTTATGCATTAATTACCAGTTCCAGCTATTCTGACTCATCAGATGTAGACTGAGGGGATAAACCTGAAAAACCTCGTCCTTCCATGATCTACATGAAAGCATTTTTGAACTCCACTTCACTACTTGAAACAACCAAACAACAAACGCATGCCAAAGATTTGGATCACGCAGTCAGGTAGCCCTGCTTGCCTCTATCCAGTAAATCGGCTGCTTTAATGACGGTGGTAGCATCTGTTGATGTCAATGTTCCACCAAAACAATTCAATTCAACTTTGTCTTAGCACCGCCCAAAATGACTGCTATTTGTTTGAAGAAATACAAACCAACGCCAGAGCATTTCCCCCTCTATACCAGAATGATAGTAAAGCACAGTCAGACCATTCTGTGGGGCGGTTGTGGTTCAGGTGGTAGAGTAGGTTGTCCTCCAATCGCAAGGTTGGCGGTTCGATCCCCCGCAGTCAAAAAACACTGAACCCGAAGTTGCTCCCAATGACAGGCAGCACCTTGCATGGAAGCTCTGTCGCCATTGGTGTATCAATATGTGTGTGTGAATGGGTGAATGAGAAACACATTGTAAAGTGCTATATAAGTGACCATTTACCATTCATAGTGCTGTGCTGATCGGTCTGGCTATATCAACAACTTTGCCCTTACAGACTACTGTAGTCAGTAGATGTTGACTTCCACATGACACAATCTCGTTCAAAAAGTTTTACAACGCTGTGCTAGCTCCTAAAGCTGGATGTACAACAATCTCTAAATAAATGCTCTTTTTCTTTTTGGTAAAACCCTGCACTATATGTGAAGAGTTCATTTGCAAAAACAGATAACTCCATCTTCACAAACCTTCAGAAAACCCACTTTTCCATCATCTACCTGAGACAATATCAATCAAACTTAAGTTATCTCTCTTTTTGTCATGTCATTTCTACTGAATCAACTTCAGTTTGATTGATATTATCTCAAGCAAACAACAAAAAAAAGTTTTCTGAAAATCTACAGAAATGGAGTTATCTGTTTTTGCAAATGAACTCTTCATGTGTACTTCAGGTATAGTCAGTAAACAGGTACTCTCAGTAACACATCCACTCCGCGAATGGTCCCACATGTGTTTTGTGTTTAATGCTTCCACAGTGAAGTCATTTTTGGAATTCCCATGTAAGGACATACAAATAACCTACTTTGTTGTTTATGTATGAGGGTGAGAATCACATGTGATGTATACCTGCACTTTTTAAAATAATGTGATTGAGTGTTCCCCTAATAGTTCATATGACAGTATAGATGAAAAAAGTACATAACACAGGTTTCAGCATATAATAGGGCTTCTGTAATCTCCGTCGATCTAGCCACTTATTTTTTTTTGTATCAGCACGCTAAAAATATTAGAGATAGTGAGCGCCAAAGACCAGGCAGCAGTGTCATCAGCCCAGTTTAGGGGAACAACTGGTGATTTGTAAAGTGGTGACATTGTTGACAACATTGTTATTCACTGGATTCTGAATCTGAGTCTTTCTTATGGTCTGAGTTCAGCTTCTGGGCAGAAGTCCTCAGAGCAAAATACTGTGAACAGTTTGTTCTCTCCTGCCCATGTTCTTTGTTTGTCTTCGTCAGGCCTGTGTACATTAGCATTAGCGCGGACCTGTGAATGGTGTGATTCTCACCACGGTGATGGCAGGGTGACTCTGATATTCCACCACACACAGTAAGAAGCGAGTGAGGACTAGTTGTGAGGCTGCTCTTTCACTAGATCAGCCTCAGTGAGATTTAATGGACTTTCTGACCTCATCCTGATTGGATCACTTACAGAAGATGCACATTTTCAACATACAAATAAGAAAAAGATGGGTAGTTAAACCTTGTTTCGTGGCTTCACCTGTTATGTGAGCTATAATAAGTAACTACACTTTTTTAACCTACAGATTTTAGCAGATGTGATCAGCCTGACTTTGAGATAAGCACCTTAATAAATAATACAGTATACCGCTCTTGAAAATTGATAGATTGAATCATAAACATGCTAAAGATTCAACACAGATAATATATCAAGTTAGGTGTCACGGAATCAAAGTGAAATGTGTGTCGAAGCTTAATAATGAAGCCATCAAGATACGAGAATATTTTTGGTTTTGAACCTTTGTTAATAAATGTTCATCGGAGGCTTATCAAGGCCTTATCTCAATGCCTTACAAGGGCTTGCATTAGTGTTTGACTTATGACATGGTTCCTCAGTGGCACGACAATTCAGCAATGAGCACCAGTGCTATTAATAGTCTGAAGGCACACAACAGCATTATTTTTTCTTTTTGGTGCTTTTTTGTTTTTTCTTTCAATTTTACAGTTCTAACAATCCTTCTCTCCGCTATAGGTTGGCATCGTTGGACGCACCGGTGCTGGTAAAAGCTCCCTGATCTCTGCCTTGTTCCGGCTGGCAGAACCTGAGGGAAGAATAATGATTGATGGCTTTCTGACTTCTGAGATTGGTCTGCACACGCTGCGCCAGAAAATGTCGATCATCCCGCAGGTGCTCCTTTTTTAAATTGCCACAGTCTTACCTCTTGTGTGTTGGTAATTGAAACTAAATGTTACATTTGAATGGAACACAAAACATTAGATATTAGGTGTCGTAGTTTATTTCAGCCACTCTGTTCACCTCTTTGTCCTTTTTCTAAAACTGCTAAACTTTTGCTTTGACAGCTTCTGTAAGGTTCTGGGATTCCTCATGATTGAGAAATGTCAGATGAACGATGGTAACAGAAACCTTCATGCTTTGGCCCTTTTTTTTATACGCCTGGCTTTTAAAAAGCTAAAACAAGTGAGGAGAATTACAGTCGTCACTCAGGGGATTTCTGAAAGTGAGACAAACGGATGCCTTGAGACAGTTTAACTTTATTTCCGCTTGTTGAAACTGATACGGCATTAAGAAAATGCCAGCCTGCGGGTGAGTGTCAGCAGAGTGGAGGGAGGGGAGAAGACTCCCACGGCCTGTGCTGTGAAGAGAGCAGTTCCCCATCCCTGACAGAGGATTAGCCCTCTACCCCCCAAACATGGGAAAGCTGCTTAGAAGAAGTCTCCCCCATCCTCACAGTCAGAGTCCCCTTGTACACCGTCACTTAGCCCAAGTCTCAAACATTTCTAGGGTGCAGCCAAGATGCCCAAAAACAGTTTCATTAATGCTTCTCTGTGGATTTGATAGGTTCCTGGCATTGCTACTACTTCAGATAAAGTTTTACTTCCCAGTCCAAACTAGTTTGAGATGGATGTGATGTATGTTTGATGTGATTTTGTTTACTCTTTCTGTCTCTCCTAGAGGGAGAGACTTGTACAAAGTGGCACGTTACGAGTCAGAACTTTAACTGCACGCCCATCTGTATCACATACTGATGGCATGTTCATTATGTAGGCAGCAGCACTTAGAAGAGCAGAGTTTCTCTGTACTGTGCGCTTAGTTTTACAAACTTATATATGGCGAGAAGTCTCTTGGATTTACACAAATACATTTGAAAGCCTTTTTTATTCCCCCGCTAGACGTCAGAGATGAAGTGATATTCAGTCAACCTTTCACATGGAAAAAAATCTTGATATGAATTGCTAGTTGGCTTACTTTTCGTGTGGAATTTTAAGTGTGATATGTATACTATACATTGCCGGTGAGGAGTTTCATTATTTGCCACCTACAGATTTGATTATGATAAGCTTGTATTAGCATATGGCATTAAAAAAGGATCCATTTCACTTTCTATTGAATTCTCGGGAATGACTTAGTAAAAAATGAATTCTGTGGCAAACAGAGGGCTTAGAATTGGTGGAGCACATAATCGGTCTATGGAAAGCTGTGCTTGAAAGCAGTTTTTCCGACCTAACATTGAATCCTCAATTAAAGTGTGTCACAAAACTAGTTTGAATTGGGACTTCAGCTGGCTTAATGACAAGGTGGTATTTTGGTGACAGAGGGAAAAGCTCATTGGAAGTAAAGAGGTGGAACATTTTCTAAGGCACAGGTAGCAGGGATGAAGCCCCGAAAGCTTTATTTTTTTTGTCTGGATTGAAATTGAGCAGTTAGTCCTGAGTCTTCTGACCTACATGACAGTTTGTTGAGACATGATTTTTATATTGGAGGCGGAATAAATGTGTGCGCTTCCACACATGAGCGCGTGCTCTATTTTCTTTTCTGTGATGCCGTCGCAGCGGGAGCTCTGGAGCTGACCTGTAAGAGAGCAGAGATGAAGGTGTGGATAGTGAGTCACAAGTAGTAGTTTCTGTAACCTTAATGCAGGACGCTCAGCCTTTTAGACCATTTGTGTACTTTACTTTTGCTCCTGGTCTAATCTCACAGTTGCCAGGTGAACATTTCATATCTAGATTTGAGGTCAGATTCGTATCTTGAGTAAGCTGGAGTTATCACATTGCCGTGACTGTGAAGGGGTTACAATGGAAGTATAGAGGCATCAGTTTTTGGTTATGGAGAGCTGCCACTCTGCGTCACCTCCGTTACCGTCACCTACTCAGTCACATCTCTTTGGAGTTTTTTTTAAATGGTCATTATAACCATCCAGGAGTCATAAATTCAGTGTTGTGATTCGTAGGAAATCCCAGCTGTGTTTGTTCACTGATAAAACAATGTCGAAATAACGCCATACAAAAGCCTTATCTGCAGCAGCTGTGTACTGTGAGAGGTAAGAGACCAGGGAGAGTCCTCTAGTAAGTGTTCGGTAAATCACTTCTACATTGAAGCAGGATTCATGAATAAATATCTGACCTGACATGAGGAGATGCCGGATTGTTCCTTTATCAGGTTTACCACAAGCAGAGTGGCATGTTGGAACAGTGCCTGTGGACTTACAGGCTCTTTCCATTACACTGTAATAAAGAGCTTTATTTGCCCTCTTAAAGATGGCTGTGCGGCTGAACCTTGATACAGGTGCATGGCTCACCATAAATACATATCTTGGACATCCGTGCTGTCTGAGATCTAAGGCTTTCCTTTCATGAGGGTAGTCGACTAATGTGATAAACCCTATTGACAGATGCTTGTAGACTTTGAGATTATTGATTGTATTGCAGCCACTGTATGGTGGTTGTTATTTTTTTTTCTTGAATATCGATCCGGTGGCACTTTTGTGTCATATTATACATTTAGACAACCTTGCACAGCTATTCTCCGCCAGCACCAGCGCACAAGCTCTGGTTTTCCAAGTAAAAAGATCAACTTATTGAAGCATAGTTGGCGAGAGCATTGAATAGAGCTCCTGAGTGGAGCAAGCCCTTTGTGAACATCTTCCCCTCACACATTGCCTAGCGGTTCTCTATAAAGCCTGTCTTAACCCTTTCAGACATCTTCCCCCTTGTCATTATCTTAACTGGCCACGGCCTTCTCTTTCTATATCCATCTATCCACAGGACCCAGTTCTCTTCACGGGCACCATGAGGAAGAATCTGGACCCTTTCAGGCAGCACACAGATGAGGACCTGTGGAATGCACTCCAAGAGGTACTCCAGCGTGGCTCTGAATGATTCCCCCTCGCCGGCCCAGGGGGGGATCCCTCTGTCCCCCTGTACAATGCTGCCATTCAGCCTCCCTGCTCGCCACAAGTCATGGGGGGAAATCCCATTAGGGCCATGGGGCCCAGCTCAATGTGCGGCTTGTAACTGGGAACCATTGAAAGTGCTGGGGGAGATGTGTTTGGGCAGTCAGGCCAACCAGGATGAAGGCTCCCCCCACAGTGAAGGGCTTCAGCTCCTGGTCCTGCCTCTGAATGGGTTTGGTGGCCTGGATTAAAGCTAGAGGCTAGCCACAAGAGAGCACTGGCCAAGGTCATCAGTGGACCTGGCCCTGCATTGTGCCAGGCAGTTAATGGGTGTGTTTGGATGGCTCTTTAAAGACATCCCCACAGGACGCCTTTATACAGGAGTAATGAAGGGTTGGGGCTGTGCTCTCCCTCTCTGCAGGTGCAGATGAAGGCCGTGGTGGAGGAGCTGCCCAATAAGCTGGAGACAGTGCTGACGGAGTCAGGCTCTAACTTCAGCGTGGGCCAGAGGCAGCTGGTGTGTCTGGCCAGGGCCATCCTCCGGAAGAACCGCATCCTAATTATTGATGAGGCCACAGCCAATGTGGATCCAAGGTCAGGGACACTTAACACTTAAACTGTTTCACATCGGTGCAGGAACCCGCCTATTCTACATGTAATTTGTTGACCGCAAACTAGTGATACTTTTCATGGGTGAATTTTACCTGAATGTAATAAAACTGTTACATCACTAGAAAGATTATCTGCAGAGTTATTCAGAAAATATTCTTAAAGCAACACTTACGTTTAAGTGTCTGTGGAGATATGCCAGTAGCACATAAGTGAAGTCTTTCACAACCTTTGAAAAAATGCAAAAATATATGAACTATGACAGACATTGCTGGGTGGTAAACAGCGTAGATAAAAGAATAATTCTCGAGAAAAAAAATCATGTACTTGGATTATTAGAGCGGTCCAATCTGAGTGGGCGTAGTGTGAGTGCCTTCCAGGGACAGATTGATCAGAACATCCATGTAGTGAGTAGCTAATATTTTAAACACAACACCTATATGTTGTTCACTATTAGTGTGGGAAAATATCATATTATTGTGTGTAATGTGCAATGAAATCTGTGCCCACAAGACAAAGTAAAAAACATTAATATGCAGCAAAATGCACAATGTTTTGTGAAGCTACACACCTCTGATATCCTCTATTTTGTGTGTCTGCTATTGCGCATATTTTGCTGCTGATGAACCATTGTTCTGCATTGCGTAAAATCCCTGCCCAAGGGTCTATAGGAAGAGAGCTTTCTTGTTCTCAGGTGTTGTGTTTCCTGCTTCTTTAGAACTGACAGCCTCATCCAGCAGACTATCCGGGACAAGTTTCAAGAGTGTACAGTCCTCACCATTGCTCACAGGCTCAACACTATCATTGACTGTGACAGAATACTGGTAAGTAAGGATGCTGTAAATTTCCATTGTCTGCCACTTCAGTCAGTATTTTAAAATGAGACTGTCCTCCTTTGGTGAAGTTGACAATACCAGCGAGACAGCAGTTGTTTTCAAGAAAAAAAGAAAAAAAAAACAACCGAGCAGTTTGGTGCTTTTCGCCCAATTTTTTTTGAGATGCTTCCTTACAAACTTTGACAAACGCTTTAACTATAATTAACTGAACTCTCCTGTGAAGTTGCCTGCATAGGCATGTGCCTCAGATTCCCTCCCATTGTTGTATGTCAAACACACCTGAGATACACAGATTACAAACACCTCTTTTCCTTCATTGTCAGGTTCCGGATTTAATTCACTTGCCGTTCTTTGCAACAGCTGGGCTGATTTCTCACTCGCAGCATCCCCTTTCATTGAACTTATCCTCATGCCACTTGATCTTTGGCCCTTTCCTGCTACTGCCTGCAGAGGTGCCAATTAGTGCCATTTGTGGCAGCATTTGTTAAGCGTCTATGGAGGACAGGGCCTGACCCGATGGCTGCTTGGTCACTGAGAGGGTCGAGGAAAAAAGCCAAATATCACACAGTGGGGACTGTTTCACACCTACACTTGTGTTAAATGCCCCCACACTGTCACACACTCCAGGGGAACTAAATGGGGACCCCAGTGTGTTCCCTTGTCCGAGTGTTTTTCAGGATACAAACTCCATCTCCTGGTAGGCTGCTCCTAAACTTTTGATTATGACTGCAGCTGCTGAATTCTCCCTTTCACACTAACACTCCCTGAAACTGGGCTTTACTGATAACAAACTGCTCATTACCGCTGTAAGGGGATCGGGCTTGTTAAAATTTGTCTGTGATATAATTGTAGTCTTTTCCAAACTGCTTGAATTGGCACTATTCTTTGTGTGGTTTTCACGGCATGTGATGACATAGAAATGATGGTAATTTTCCAGAGTGTCTTAAAGGTGTGATTGTTGGATTTGACTGAGGACCACCCCTAGGCCTCTGAAATGCCAGGATAAATACATGGATAAATCAGTGATCTCCTGTCTGTCAGAGTCAGCGCGCTAGACTTTCACGCTGCTAACAGGTTACTCTCATTGTCCACGGCCCTTTCGAGCAGAAACAGGCACGGGTGTTTGCTGTTGCATGAGTCACATAAAATGGATGGTTCCTATGTGCGCAGACCTACTGTTTCCCCATTCAACTCGCACTGTCTGCATGCACCACTCAGCAGGGAAACAGCTGAAATGTCAGTTTTCCCCAAAGTAAAGTATACAGGCGGTGGCACACGCACACACACCCACCATTGTACGTATGATTGCAGGTTCTGGATGCTGGCAGGATCCAGGAGTATGATGAGCCATATGTGCTGCTCCAGAACCAGGAAGGGCTCTTCTACCAGATGGTCCGACAGACAGGCAGAGCCGAGGCTGCCTCACTGCTGCATACAGCCAAACAGGTAACCACATCCACCTTTGTCCCAGGACAGGGCTGTCACTAAATAAGAGTCCAGCCGTGGCGCACTAATCCCAGACTCTCCCTTTAACTCCAGACTTCATTGCTCACCTCCAAAATAATACATTTAAGCAACAGAAGATGTGCATAACCCTGACAATGCAAAGACACTTGATTACCATTTTAATTTAAAGTGTCTACTCGGAGCATTGCGACAGCATAACATTAATTTCGAGAGGAGAAATTGTCCCTTTGTAGATTTACATCCTCTGATACTATCGGAGCAACTCTCCATATAATCTTTTTTCTCATAATGTAATTTCGAGATCATTTTAGCGATGATTCTAGAAAAGCAGCTTTCTTTGCGCTATATCTATTTTGAAATATTGGGTTTAACTTCATCGCGATTTGGGATAAACTTTCTATGGGGATTACTGTAATAGAGAATGTCCATATTTTTTCCCTGTGAAATTCATTTGTGATGTATTTCCCCTTCAGACACTGCACAGATAAGAGCCGGCTATTCATTGTTCAATTCCATTTTATGTGCATCTGTCTGGGACTACAGATACCATATTGCAACTTCAAACAGGTCTTTGTGAAATAAGAAAAAGTAGGCATCATTTCATTTTCTCTCTGTCCCTCGCACAAATTTATCAGCGGAACTGTATCTTCTCAGCCAGAGGAGTGAAATGAGTAAAATACTGATTTCAAAGACTCAGCACACTGTGGTATTATTTGGTATCGTCTTACCCTGCACACTGGCGGATTGGTAGTGACATTGTTCAAGCCCTTACGTTTTCCTTTCTTTATTGTAGCGTGCTCTGCTTAGATCAGATTACTGCAGCATCCATAACTGTCTAGCACCACTTATTAAATACTGAGATGGTCCACATGTTGTGTGTCAAGTTTCTATAGTTGTCAGTCAAGGTTTAAATACATTCAATAATCTGATATCAACCTCTGGCTCCTTTGTCCATGTTAAAGGAGAAGCCCAGAGTAGACAGTATATCTCAAGCTGTGACCAAGCTTTTACCTCTTTTGCCTCTTTCTTGCAAACTTTCTTTATTGAAATCATCAGTCTGTTTAGAGCCTCTTTGTATAAAGAAAGCACACATTTCATAGACACTTTAAGCAAATGCTGCAATCCAGTTTGTTTTTTTTAAACGGCGGCTCAGTGTTCAGCTCAGAAGCCACTGTTAGAGGAAATTAACTCGACAAATAATTCCTGCGATTATCTCCAAAATTTTTCTCCCTTGAATTTCACAGTTGTTTATTAGGCTAAGTAAGCCACTTTTGCATGCTTCAGCGGATGATAAATCCCTTCGCCGTGCTCTGACTGGATCTGTCATAAATCACACCTTAACAGATTGTAGCTTAGATTGGACAGTGTGCTTGTATTCTGTGACACTGCTTCCCTGATCCGCTTTCAGGTTTACATGAACAAAAAGCGGGTGACTGACGTGCGCTGTGCCAAGGACATCAGTGTCATCTTTGAGACGTCTCTTTGACGGTTTGGAGGGTCGCTGTGGTCCTCGCGTTGGCCGTCGGTGACCAAACTCTTTTACCACATACACTTAGATTCCTTCATGTAAATTAAAATGCCTCCCAGAAGGCTTAGTGTAGTGTGTGCTGCATTTGACTGGCGTAGACCTTTTGGTCTGGAACAGAAAAAGAGGCAAGTATCTGAGGCAGCCTGTGCCTTTCACTGACAGCATATGACTGCATGGCTGTTTATTGATTACACACTGCTATGTTTATGTATGTGTGTTCTGGCCTCCTGGGTATCTTCAACTCTGCACTGGTGCTCAAAAGAGTGCGGATATTGAATTATTATATAATATAATTATAAATTTATATTGGTGGCTTAAATGATTCTTTTAAGGCGAGCAATCGTTTTGCAGGACTCGAGTCTTTTCATTATTTGGAAAGTGCTTGTCAAAACGAGGAAGGAGACACGGATGCTTTCAGTAATCATTGTGCCTTAATCAGACTATTGATTCTTAGTAATTGCACTGTTATAATTGAATGGTCTTCCTGCACTTTCACTCCAGTGGGGGTTCTTTTTTGTCTACCTCAGCTCTTGCCAGTAAAATAAACAGCAAAATTAAAATGGAACATGTCATGCAGGCAATGATACCAACACCAAAGAACACTGGACGGACCTTTAATGCCTCTAAAGAGTTTTCTCCAGTGTAATACTAACTCTCTGTCTTTACATTTTTGAATAATGTAACGTCATTGCTTTAAAAATGTAGCATTTCTACTTCGACAGTAGTATGTACTGAATGTAGTATGACTACTTGTAGCTCAGTATTTATTCCCACGCTTTGATTTCTGTGTCTTTGTTTGTCGTCTATAGCACCAACTAGTGAAGGTAACATTTTATGAAGTTTGCACTTTGTAGATGTTTCGTCATTTAAAAAAAAAAAAGGTGACAAATGTTCACATATATTTTAGATTAAATTATTAAAATAAAAAATACAAATACAAGTATTGCTTGACTTTTTCCCTGCTGTCTTCATTTTATTGTTCCACTGACTCACTGTTTCCTCCTGCTGTTGCTCATCCTATATTCAGTTGTCTGAATGGTGTGTTTGCCTCAGGTCAGTGGTTACAACTGGTCTTGAACATGATGCTACAAATTGGTAAGTGGTTAAGGAAAACAACCTGGTGATTATTGTGTTGACTCAAGTGATTTTTCAATTCTGCCTCAGTGGTAAAAGGCTGCAGCTCTCCACTGTATTATTTTAACATCTCAGTCGTGCAATATGATGATTAAAATGTAATTTTGGCGTTTGAAAAGGGCTGTTTAATTTGGCTTCATAGAGAGAAGAGCAAAGCCGGTCATTACACATTCAGAGATTCTTGTCAGTAAACACTTAGCTTGGTCTAAAAAGGCAGCATTTAACCAACCCCGAATTTGGGTCGTGAACTGCGGGACATCAGTTCCTTTAAAAGCTGAGTGATTTACACAATTCATTAAAGCCAATGAATCTTCAGCCGGCGTCATATTAAATGGTTACTTACTCTCAAATAGCCCCTCGGGAGTTGAATTGTTGGCTTGCGAATAGATTAAAGTTTACATTGAAAAGAAAAATTGAATTCAGCGGTAATCAATAGCATAATGGGCCAGTGAGAGGAGCCTGCTGCCTGAAATGAAATTACCATATTTTTAATCTTAATTTTCCACTCTGTTTATCTGACAGTGTGGATGTGCAATCCAAACAGATAATGAGAGACTGGGATATTGACAGTGGGGTCCTCTGGAGTGCTTGTTTCAGTGATTAAACACTGTGATCTGTGATTACTTTGTGTCGGGTGTCAGGCTGGCGGCCCGGGCCCTGGGAGACACAGGCACACAGCAGCTGGAGCATCATGGGTCTCTGAGGTGCTAATGCACCTGACACAGCATTGACAGCATTCGAAACCCTATCAGGGACTTCACCACACGGCAGCTGCCACAATAGAAATACTCATGGCGCTATCTACATCAGAGTCAGCATATATCCTCTCTGCTCTCCCCTCGATAACAGCCAACACAAGAATGGCGACAACAAAGTTTGCACAATAAGTATTATTAACCAGATACCTTCCTACGTCCCCCCAATAATAGGACCATTTTAAGACATATCTGAATAGGTGTGCAAATAGCAGTGCTGTCAACATAGTGCTGATATAGCTTTAATAAACAAATGTGCGTGAGAAACCTGGCTTGTCCGCACAATGAAGTTTAATCCCAAAGAAATAAAAACACAAAATAAGAGTCAGCACAATGTGGAGGCAGTGAATAAAATGATGAATTCAAACTGTAGCAGCTAGCCCATCCACACTTTAAGGGAGCAGTGATACGTCGGTGCCGATTCGAGGGCGCGATACCTGCTGTATTCAGCTAAAGATGTTTTATTGTCAGTTGAGAGAAGAATAATGTAACAAGTATCTGTAACAACTGAAAGTGCTGTAAATTGTTTAAGGTTGTTTTGTTACGGGCCAATAAGTAGGTAGTCTGAAGGCCATTTTGGGTTTAGGAGACAATGTTTTTCACAAACTTTCTGTTGTGCCAGCATTTTCTTTTGTGATGGATACTGCTGTTTGACAAATGGAAACAAATTGCATGGTGAAGGCGTCTGAATGGCAGGGAGCTGGGGAGTGTCAAACCCGGTGCTGAAAGACGATGAAGCGAGAGCCTCAGGTTTTTGTGGGCGACTCAGACCTGACTGATCCCAACATAAAGTACTTGTTGAAGAGAAGGAGAAAAGGAGAACAGGATTTCGACAGGCTGCAGTGAAATTAGGAGAATTGACTATGGCGGCTTTGTTCCTGGCTGGTGACATGGGGTGGGGGAGATGGGGAGACTGGAGCGATTCCCCAGAGACTCTGTGCTCAGCCTTTCTAAAGTGACTACAAACTGAATATCTGACAAGTTCCCAAGGCCTGACGTGACTCTGTGTAGAGCTCAGAAAAACAAACAACAAATGGCACATTTTTTAAAGATACATGTTGGTGACACTGGATGTAGTGTGTTAGAAAATGGCTTTTTATCTTGTTAAAAATAGGCACTCAATTTGGAATATGTTACATATTTACTATATCGTAACTCGGTAAGACCTAGTTTTCCTCATGACAGACTTTCCCAAAGTAGAAAAATGAGAACCACCAAGTGTCAATTTCCAACTTATTAGAGGACGCGTAACTAGCAGTGTCTCTTTGATCGAGCATCGCAAACAAACTGCAAGAAGTTCCTCCCAGCGTAGCACACGTGAGATTTAATAAGCCACACTGTCTCATGGTGCCTCAGCAGTTTAGTGACCACCCTGGCTTGGCCTTATGGACTGGCTGAGTAACACTGCTACAAACAGTAATTACAGGTCACACATGTAACGGATGATTATGTTTTTGTAAATTATCCCGGCTGTGGTGTGAGTGAGCGCCGTGTTACATTCAGGATGCTATCGGCCAAAGTTAAAACTAATGTATTTCTATTAAAAGTTGCTGAAAATGGGAGGAAAAACAAAAAAAAAGCTTTCCAATAAGGCTGCTTTTTTTTTTGCAATTTTACCTGTCCCTGCCACTTGGCTAATGTGGCCCTTTGAAAGGCCACCAAATAGGAAACCTCTTTGCATGCTTTAGCCTTAAATCCTGGACATGCTCTGTCACCTTCCAAAAGTGCCGTTTGATTCTTCAACTGCGAGAGAAAGAAGCAAAGTGCAGGGTAGACAATAGCCGAGGGCTTATCTCATCAGTAAATAAGGCTTATTGCTTAAAGCTATAAAAGGCTATGCTTATTGGTGATGTCATCCCTTTGTGGAAGATTGATGAAGCTTGAGGCAGGGGGCATAATGTGAATGTGTGTGTGTGTGTGTGTGTGTGTGAGTGTGAGACGGGAGGCTTGGTGCACCAAAACTCGAGAATTTCTAACTTTCCCCTGCAGAGTTTGATTTAATTTAAAATGTATGACATATATTTTAACTGCTGCTGCACTAAAATTGCAGTCTTTGGTGGTAAACTAACCCAAATGTACTTCAAAGTTCCATCTGGCCAGGGGGCTTTTATCCTTGGCCATGAGAGCGGTTGATGTTCTGTGCATGTAAACGTGCAGCTTTGGGTAAAGGTGGGGACAGCTTGTGTCCCCCATTATTGTCTGGTTGCATTTACGTGGGTCCAAGGGCCCACTGTGTCTTTTCGGGTTACTTTCTCATCATTTCTCCTAATGTAGAGACCCACAGGGTTGGTGGCAAGCGCACAATGCGGCTGTTGTATGGTTACTGTCAGCTCTCTCAAATAAGGCTTCCTGTTCATTAGACTTCTTTTCACCTCCGCACAATGCGCCGGCTTTGCAGCAATAGTGAGTCGACGCCCATCTCTTCAATGCCATGTGAATAGTTCTAAATAGTGTTTATGCAAGCCATTGTTGTCTATTGTGTGTCCAGTCTTAATGCACAGTGATTTGCCTGCTTTTGTAGCCTGGGATACATTATCTTGCCTATGTGGCTTCAGATGCATGCCTGGCCTTTTAGCCAGTAAACAGTCTAAAAGTTAACTCCCTATGGACAATGCTGGAGATGCCTGATAAAGTGGGGCAGAGTGCTCTTACTGGCCCATTTATGTCCCTCTATAATTGCTCAAATGACTTCCTCCTCTGCTTTGTATGTATCTGTTTTAAGCTCTGCAGTCTCATCATTGTGTTCATCTTTCCTGCAAAAAAAAAATCACATTTCTCTAATTTAATTTCAAGAAGACGAAGGTGTTTTTTTTCCTATTTGTGTTTTCCCCTAAAGAATGTGTAGAAAAGCATTTCAACTGTAATTAAAAAGAAAGTTTGGAAAAGTGAGTTACACTTACCTCAAAGCTGATTTAAATTGTAATCTCTAAAGATCATTCTCTCTCTCTTTTTTTTTTTTTTTCAATAAATACATAGTAAAGTTGATGCTGTTGCTTTCAAAGATTAGACTGACATTATCTGTCACACATCTGTTGAAGAATGTCTGTTCGGTAGCGGAGATGTATTTAAACCCTGTGTCTTTATTCTTGAAACCGTCAGTGTGAAAATGAAAAGGGTAATACAGACAGACAGCCAGGTGGATAATCTGACACACATCACAGTCAAAGAATAAAAACTTTTATATCTGGAAGATAATGTCAAAATGATACGTCTTGGAATGGAAATTTTATGTCTCGTCAGTTACGTTAATATGGATTTCTGTTGTTGGTCTGTGTGTTTGCACCACAACTTTATTGATTACCTCGATTTGTAAAAAGTTAAAAGCAAAGCCATCTCCTATTCTGTATGCACGTTTTGCATGATACTAGTATAGCTATGCTTCTGTTTGTGGCACCTATGGCTTTTATATTTCGCAGTCCAGTCTATGAAAGTTTTGCTAGTAGATATCTAAACTGTTCTGTCATCTGGAGAGAACTTTGCACACGCTGCCAAAGATGAGCTCCTACCTCGGTAGGCGGCACGTAAATTGTTTTCCCGAAAGAAAAGCCCAAATAACCCTGAAAAATGAGAGAGTAGGAACGGGCACCATATTATAGCCTTCATCTGTTTGTCGCATTGTTCTAGAGAGTGTATACATCACCTCCAGAGAGTAACTGATAGGCCCGACCATTCACTGCTTGGATAGATGCACAAAAGCAGAAGATATCTGCGGCACAGATTACATTATACTCATTTCAAAAGCATTCACAGTCAAGTATGCAGAACAGAAAAAGAGATGCTTTTAATGCCGGCCAATGATTACAGGCGAGAGATGTAACTGATAGTTGGCCTATTATTGTTCAGAGATTTGGTGTGTTTGACCCCCTAAAGCATTCTGCTGCCAAGGGAATTTAAAACAAGCTTTGGACTTGGAGGAAAGGAATGTTATGATTGCTCTCCGTGACACTGATACAACGCTGTCACATCACCGACTCCAGACTATGGGAGCAGCTTCGCTGCGACCGAGCCGAGTCTCACAACACGAACACTTAGCAGCGGGCATTTTATTAACCTGTCAAAGAGAGGCTAGGTGCTGCTTTGTCTTTGATTGCCACAGCTCCTTACGCTCTTGCTGCGGCTTATACATTTGACCTCCATTAGCCCACCAGGTGTGTTTCACATTTTATTTAATGAACTGTAGTCATGAGGTAATTCATCGCCTGCAACAATACTCCTTGAAGCAAGTTTTTTTTTTTTTTTTTTAAACACTAAAGTGGCGATGTTGACTTGCTTTGCTCCTGGGCTGATATTTTCATTAAAGGCCTCCTTATCAAATAATGAAAAAAGAATCTGTTTCTTGCCCAATGCTATTACCGCCCACAAATCAAAAGGTTTCCAGTGTAATGTCTTGCCTCCCATGCCAGTTAATTAGGTAGCGTTGTGCTACATACTAATGCTACTTTCATGAGAATAATCTGAGACAATAAACCTGTCTCTTTTGTGTCCTTCTGCAAGCCCTCTTAATTAATATCAGCAAACACAAACCAAAGTTAATTGAAATTTGAACATCCCATCTTTAGAGTTTACAATAATACAATCGCTTGTGTTTTGTTAGTGTTTTTGAATTACTATAATGGCTGCTATCATATCTCTATTTAGTATTTCATTGATTGCTCTCAGGGATGCAGTAGAAATATAAAAAGAAAGAAATGTCTTAACCATGAGTAAACACAGGTGGCAATATATGCAACCCCGGCATTGATTTAAACGGAGACATTAATATTCACACTCCTCCAGATTATCATAGCAAGGTGTACATGATTTGTTTTCATTGATTAAGTGACATTCCTGCAGCTTCTCTCACCATGGTTATTAATATAGTTTGCATTGATATTATTTCTGCATTAACAACAATTTCATCCAAGTGCGGGAGATTACAGGACTGATACAAAAGAGTAGCATCTCTGTGTCATACAGCTTTAATCAGAGCCCCCTTTTGATGTAAAATCTTTACGACTTTAATCAATCTATGGATGAGCTTTTCAAACTGTATGCAAGTTTGAATAGCATAGTTTTAAAGAGGCTGTGCCCTGCTGTCAGATATCTGATATGTTTTGCAAATTACAAATCCTTCTAGGAATATGAATTAGGTTGTGCTGCCCGAGCGTTCCTTCCATTCATGGCGCGCGCAGTTCGGATTTCACATGGTTTTACATGAATTCTTAGCAGCGGCTAATGTAATCAGGCCAACAATTCCCAACTAGTGTTAGACTGTGGCACACAGAACCCACAACAAAGCATAATCTGGCACGCTACTATTTCAGTAGGCTTGTTTTGTTATCACACTTCTTTTGTCATGTTGGCCCATGAACAGAAATAGCTAAACAAATTAAATAAATAGATAAACAGTGGGTTGTCTTTATAGCCTTTATGCAGTAATATTTCTGAGCCAAGAACATTTCTGAACTTAACAGTATTTATGTTCCGGTAGTGTTGGTCACAGTCTGTCATACATTATTTGCATCTGCATGTCCGATTAACAAATATGACATATTCCTAAGATCAGGCTCCTAGCACTCTAACCACCCACCATGGCAATTAACTGTCTACTAAGCTAACAAGCGTAACACACATGCCTGATGCAAGCCAGTAGAATATCAAGCTACTCTCCCAGATGTATCCCTGTTTACCCTGTAGTGCCACTGCGAACACGCGGTACACATGTGCAGGATAATTTCAGATGCTGATTAACCTGCGGCTCTGGACTGAGCAGCTTTGCTCTCACCAGTATCGGTGCGGGGTTCGCACTGGAGTGCAACTGGCATTTGAAATCCACATGAGGGACAAGCGAGACCTTGTCAAGGGGAAGAAAAAAAAAGAGAGCTCTTAGACGAATTCAGTGGGCTTTGCTGTGCTTTTCTTTGCATCTTGGGCACTGTAAGTAGTGAATCTACTGAAATTTCGCTTGAGATGGCCTTTGCTGTGTACAGCTGATGCTACAATCACGTTATCCTTCAAACTGCCTAGACTCTGTATCACTTGCTTGGTCGAGAACATGGCAGGGAAAAAAAATGCCTGAATAAAAATAATGAATAAAAAAACGATAACAGCCAAGAAAGGACACTCGTACTACACTGACTCATTTTTATTGTAATCCAGGTTAGAGTGCAACTGGATGTTCAAGAGGCCACTTATGGCAGTCCATGCTGTAGGTCATCTGTAAAAAAAAAAAAGAAGAAAATTTACAAGAGCATTTCAAATTCACGCCCATATTATGTGGTGCTTCCAGTGAGGGGCTTTAACCATCGTCGACAGTGCTGGAAATGTAGATGCACAGATTTCATTTCATCATTGCTGTGTGTGAAAGACTTTTATCCAATGTAGCATCTAAATGTAGAAAGGTTTGTAGTAAATCCATTTTTTTTTTCACAACAATTGCCACCAAACTAAACTATCTGTTCTACTTATTTCTAAAAAAGCATTGACCGTCAGGGCATAGCCAATATGGAGGTTAATCCATTCTAGTGTCTATACTATGGGATGCTTATGGAAGCATATTTGCTTAGGGCAGCCATGCAAATTATTACTTACTGCCCTGTAAGCTGATAACACAAATTAGATACCCATTAAAGTTGAACAATGTATATAGAATGAGAAAAGATTGCAAGTGATACCTGAAGGGATGCTTAAGTCATATGGCACTAAAATATGCCTCATGCTTGCAAACTTCAAAAGTGAAGAGATGTTTATCCTTGGGATTGGAAGATGCATAATAGTAATCTCATATGCACAGAGGCAGCTGCCAGGTGGAGGATAGCACACTGCATGTTTATGAATAGAAATCATTACAGGGACTGGGGAGCATACCGGCATGGACCAGTGACACAGAACTTTTTTATCATCTACCCAGTGCACACTGCAGTACTTAAAAGTTCATGTGTCGAAATGTTTAGTACAGTAAGGCGTTAGTTTGGTTGTGGTCATTTTGATTTTTTATTTTCCTGTATTTGCTAGAATGGATGCGTTTGTTAAGGTCTCTATCGCTTTAAGTCTTGACCTGAATATTAGCCGAAGTTGAGGACAACGAGGCCGTTAACACGATCCTGCCACCTGAGGGGCCTGTGAAATCAGAAACATGCCAGCTTTAGCAGCAGCGCCACAACTCTACTCAGCCTCTACCTTCACTAGCCCTCCGCTCTTATCAGATGAGCCACTTTAATTCATGTGCCAAACACCTCTCTGAGGGCGAATACAAATGTTCAGCAGCTTTTAAGAGGCAGAAGTGCTGTTTGTGGCGTGTTTGACGAGAGAGGAAAGGCTCCGGGCCTGTTTGGGAACCCTCGCTAATTCTACCTTTGACTTGCCTCTTGTTGTCTTTGAGCCCCTTTCCCTTTCTGCTCCTCTGGCTGGCTGATAGTTAGGGATTCATCTTAAAACCTCCCCTTTGTCTGACAGACCGTGGAGTCAGCAGTTATTCTTCAACTGGCGACTTTCAATGCTTGGCGGTGAAAGAGATGAAGCTGAAACACAAAGGCAAATTAAGGGTACAAAAACACTCGCTATTGTCCCATTGTTGAGGGTCACAAATCGTCAAGTAAAAGCAACACAGCGTGGTTGAAATGTATTCGCCTCCATCCCTTTCCCCCCCCTCCCTCCCTTCTCCTCTCTTTATATTCATTAGATTCATTATAGGCCACAAAGGACTGCCAACAAAACAGCTTGTGATTTTAGTTGAATTCATCCCCCTCTGAGGCCTGCAGGGAAATTAAAGTAGGTGACTATCACTAGAGGGGGAGCAGGCTTGACACATCTGAAGCTTTCAGTGATGCTAATAGCCAAGCGTATCCAAAATACACAGGAGCTGACCTCAAACAGATTGTGGGGGTTTAAAATCATTAGTTTGCAAATGAAGCAAAAGTACATTGGATCTATGGTAGAATCAGCCCACTCTGAACCTTTGATTAGTGTTTGTCAACTCCCCTTTCTCTTCATACTCCCCCGCCCACTTGCAATCCAGAAATTAATAAAGAGACATAGCGACACTTTGGAGAGAAGTGCTTGCATCTCCAGCACCTGTTAAACAAATGCACTTAAGGCAGGAATCAAATTGCAGGCAGGTTTAAATTGGTGTAAAATCTTCATTTAGATGATGTCCCCAGGGCCTGCTTATTACTTGAGATTTATATAGCATTAGTTCTGCCTCGCAAATGTGGTGCACCATTCCACCTCAGTGAAATATGAAGAGGTTTGATAAAAAGCTACAACAGATTCTCTCATTAAAAAAAAAACCTAAACCCTTTAAAGATTCATTAATTTAACTTGTGGCATGCAGCTCTGACATGCACAGAGTTCTGTGCTTATGCCCTTGAGCGCTGTATGTTATACAGTGCGAGATGATGCCGCCGTGGCTCATCGGCACAGGTCTTTAAGAACAAGTGCGCTGATAAATTAGACTACCTGCAACGCTGAATACATCTCGATGCGTTTCAGAGGTTCAATTTTTTCAAACACGGACCGATGCTAGAATAAGCTAAATATAAAGAATTCTGTCGGATTCTGTGCACCTGTTGTCCTTTCAGAATCTGAAGTTGGCTGCACTCGCTATCATGTTGCCGAGAGTGGCACACACCGCGCCGTAGGCTGGAAGGTGGAAGGAAACGACTACAAAGGCATTTCATTTGTAGCAGTGCCCCTATTGAGTATGTCTGTTTCAGTCACCAATCTGTTTTGTTCTCCGTCCTTTTCAATTTGTTTACATTTGGCCCCTACTGGAGAGGGACAGTCTATTGATTTATTGTCCCTGCTTCCTGAGAGTGGCGTTCAGAGTGCACAAGGCCCCCCCGTCCTCAGGCCCTGCTCTTACATTGTGTTGCCTGGTTGCTGGCTTCTGTTACTGAGACAGGCCAGGGAAAGGCCCTGCCCAAGCATCATAAGGACCTCACAAGAAAAAAAAAAAAAAGCCTCAGCCGCACGAAGGCCTGAGAGACAGCGGCGCAGCACAATGTAGCTCCATCTGAATAGCAGACGCTGTGGGATGCTTGCCTCCCACAAAAGGCTTTTTTTTTGGTTTTCATCAAAACTGTTCTAAGTTTTTAGGTGAGATGTCTATTTAATCACAATATAATTCATGTTATTTTTTTTTTTTGCTAAATTCTAAAAAAAATATGTAAATGAGAAATATAAATAAAATGTTTATATAACACACATTTACACATTTATTTTTTTTCTCCTTTCCATATGTGTGGGTTTTGCATTCACGCTTTGCATTCATCTCCTTTTGCCGATGGATACTTTTATATAAAAAGCACCTGTCTGAAATTCTACAGAACAATTTATATGAGTGAAAAGAATCATTTCAGATGAAAGTTGAAAATGCTTTTGTAAAATGGCCTTTCACTCGTCTCGCTTGAAGATAAACAATTTCCCATGAATATATGGCTGGGCCCCCTATCTATCACAAAAATCAGAATGTGTCCCATACTGAGCCTATTGTAGTCTATTAAAAGGAATCCTTCCCTGTGGCAACCATTTTGCAGGTTTCAAGTAGATAAATGCCTTCCAAGAGGGATAAGAATGCATTTCTACAAAACTGCATTAAAGAGTAATGTTTGTCAACTACTCCGATAAAAACTTCACAGTCACAATTCTTTTTAGAGGCGGCAAATGCATTGGGAATGTGTAAAGCTGATTGGTCTGGGGAGGCTGCCTACAGGTTAGCAGGCCTCATTTCCAATCTCTGACAGCAATATGTGTCGCCGTGCGCTTCATCCCGATTGCTCATGTTGAACACAAACCATGGTCACTCTATATATGGAAATCTCTGTCTTCAGGGCGAAAAAAAATTAAAAAGGTGAGATTGGCACTTTAACCTCCATGCCCCCCTGAAAATATGTTTTAGTCTGATACATTATACTACTGCGAATTATTTATCAAGAAGATACAAGCTTGATATTTCAAAAAAATAATGAGATGTTGAGGTGGCAGCTGGAATGTTCTGGTCCAGCGAGCAGCATCTATGAATCGAGGGAAATGAAGTAAATATGGCAGGCTGGGACACACCATGTGCTGAATGTGAAAGAGTGGAGTGCAGTGTTTAGATGGCGATGGCCAAAAAACTTCAAATCTTCCCCCCTTTGTGGCTGTCTTGTACCCTCTTTCAGAACACTGATAGTTAATTGTAGTTATTATAACGGCTGCATATTTAGGATTTCAAGGTTTAAAAAAAAAAAGCCGAAAGTGCTGCGAGTGCATATAATTCCAACAAAAATCCGACGTGTTAAGATGTGAAAATTCAATATCAATATTTCACGAGCAATGTTTCCTATTTATCAAACAGCTCGAAAAAGAAGACGACAATCCAAGTCGGAGGCTGGAATCTATCAGGCAAAAACCAAACGAGTGTTGTGCTAAGTTGAGTTGAAAGAGCCCACCTGTCGAAACGCTGCATTCAGAGAACAAGCCTTCCAGTTGTTGCCGTTCATACAAAGCGAGCGAAGAGAAGAAAGCCATTCACACACTCTGAATACAGTTGAAGTGTGTTGCTCCTCAGATGACTGTTATTTGAAAGAACAAAAACGGAGAAAGGCTGTGTATTAATTCACTTCAGACCCTGACAGTCATTGCTTTTCACTGCACTGTTAGTCCTCCTCTGATGAACACAGCAATCAAGGTGAACCATGACTTGTTTGAGTGAGTAACATGTTTTTCTTGACAACCTATTCATGCCTGCATAATGCCATTTAAAGCTGGGGTATGGCTTTAGAGAGATCATTTTCCTTTAAAATAATTTATGAAATCATTCCCTTTTTATAAATCACTGTCTAGGATTTAAATATGATACATAGCTCTGTGAATAAAATCTAAAATTAAGTTACATATTAATATTTGTTCCAGGAGTGTTTCAACTTGTTGACTGAATCAAGTAAATCAAATGACAAGAAAATAAAAAGGTTTATTTCAGAGCTTTCCCCCCCCTCCCCACCCCAAACTCTTGTCTTTGTTTTGAATTATTTCATCCCCTCAGAACATCCCGTTGCTTTTCAGGGCCCCTTTTGTTCTTGGTGAAGGGGTCTTTTATTTGGGAGAAATCTCCCATCTCAGACCAGCGCTTTGCCTTGATGCAGATCTTCATTAATCTCCAGGGCCACTGAGGGCTCTGCAGCAGCCTGCCGTTTTGATGGGAATTGAATTTGATACCGTATTGTGGCTTGTATGGAACCTAACAATGGCCTGTGTTCCTTCCTGTGTCTGTGCACAATCAGAGAGACCCAATTAAATAATTTGGTACAATAAAGGGGAACAAAAGGATACCCAGGCATAAAGTGAGGGCTCCAACATTTGCATTCTACCTATTTCTGTATCATGTTAATTAATTTGCTTTGAAACCACGAGGGGAGGCACAATGGAAAACAGTGCAGCTCATTTCAAAGTATGTCTGAAGATGCTTTATATTCAGGTGACATGCGAAATCAACATTCTACAAAAGGAGAATCACATTTTTCCTAAGAGTGCCAGAAACAGAGACAAAAAATTTACTTTTTTCCCCTCTTATTTAAATAACTCCTTTATTTAGTATGTTTTGACTTATGTAAAGTAAACTTTTTATTGCCAAGCCATTGTTTTAAAACGCCACTTTTCCATGTTTCATGGTAAATTACAAAAGGCTCCTCTCTGGCTCAGATAAATAATACGACCTCTGCTTGAATAGAATAATTTTGCATCTAAAATGACTGTTGCGATAACCTGCTCTTAATTAACAATGTGTGAATTGTGTGATATATAGCTGCTTTTGTTGTTGGTAATATATCATATTCAATGAAGGGTAAATGAATTATCCACGAGTGGCCCGTGATAAGCGGTGATGGGACCCATATGGAGCTGTCAGTGGACCGCTGGTGGGCTCTCCTAGTCCAGCCACTGTAATTGAAAGAAATGAGCCATGGAGCTGACACATTAGCAGTCTCCCCAGAGATGGACCACACAGCACACACACACACACACACACGCACACACACACACGCTCACTTTTTTATATATCATCTATACAGACTCTATCTCACTGAAAGTGTAGCCCAGACAATGTCAGCCTGGCTGGCGCAGGACAGTGCCCTACTGTAAGTGAGACAGGGTGTAAGATTGGGTAGGTCTCCGTCTGGGTTAAGGGGATAATGAGAAACTGCCCTGCAGTGAGTTAATCAGCTCATCGCTCTCCCAGCACTGCCATTTATTTGCTGTTTATTCCCCAGCACAGGGCCCCCAGGGGGAGGCCTGTCTGTGAGGCAGCACCTGCAGCTTCCCCGACGCTTGATTTAGTGCTGTAAATGCTGCTTGTGGGCCAGATTACGCTGGACAGTGATCAAACCTTATTTGCACTCTGATTAGACAAACTGCTCCCTGCACTGACCAGGCTGTAGCAATTCTCCTTTAGCAATTTTATATTGCTGCCCTGCGTAAAAATGATTAACACTGCCTGGATGAATGTGGCAGCCATTCACCGCTGCCATATTCCTGCCAAGCCCTGATTCTGAACCGGGTATCAGTATTACTGCTACTCTCAGCCAATTGTTACAACAATGAACAGGTATTTAATATTTATCAAAACATTACGGACGTAATCACAGAAGTTACACTCTGTCTGCAGTTGTTGACACCAGAAATGAATCATTACTATTTTTGTCGATATATATTTGATTATGTATGACTGGCTGAATCAGCAAAACACCGACCCATTTCACCTCTCAATATCGCTCAGGTAGCTTGATCTCTCAGTTTGGCATCCAAGGCTGACACTACATTTCTATCCCAAAAGGAGACGTTATTTGTTATTGCAAAATTACAAAAAAAATATTAGCCAATATACGATGGCATGTGCATTGCAAATCATATGAACAGTCCACAGGGATGAGTCAACATAGAGCTAAAACCTGCCAGAGAGAACAAGTGACAAGTGAATTTTGCAGAATCTATCCGCTGTAACAGAGATCTGCAGTAGCAGGTGGAACTTGCACGCAACTAGCTACTCAAATTACATAAACTGATCAAAAACTGCTTAATTATTTCATATTTATAAAGGAGAAAATGTGAAAAATCGTCACAAAACCATGAGTCAAATGCTCTGGTTTGCTCAATTAATACGACTCAATTTTGTATCAGTGTTCATAAGTCACTCCTAATATTGTATTTCTTTTTTCCCTACCCCCTGTGTGCAGTGAACGCATATGCACACCCATACAGATGTCCACATACACACACACGTTTAAACACACTCCTGAGAGCAGACAATATGTCCTGTAACCTTCGAATGTATTGTATTGAGGGAAGGTCCCCTGTTGCTTTCAGAGTGGAAGCCACTCCACCTTGGTCATTGTATAGCAGATTTTCATGCTTTAGTGCCACACAAAGCCTTTTCTTTCCACCAAATGATCAGACCATCTTAAATGTTTACACAATACACCTGAGAATGAATAGGTACGTATGTAGTGCTTTGGCAAGGTCTGATTTATTTCATCTACGTCTGCACAGAGGCTGGCAAAGCAGTTTTCGGACCTGCTCTTTTTACCCTGATCCTCCCTCAGAATGCCTCTCCATCATCTTTCCAGAATTTCCTGTATTACCATAGCCCTGATGCAAGACCCATTTAGAATTGTGCTCGAGCGACTGGCAAGCATATTGCGGCAAAAGGGGGTTGTTATTATTGTGAAGAAAATGTACAGTATAAACAGAAAGAATAGATGGCAATGCTCATAATAGAATATGAAAGCCTCCATTTTTCCCTCATTGTCTCTCCTTCCTTTTCTAAACAACCTTCCTTTTTCCAGAGCAAAGTTCTCAGAGAGAAAATGAAGTGCATTCATGCATCCTGAAAGAGGCTTTTAAGGTTGAGTACAGCTCAAACAAAAAGGAAGGTGAGCTACGGCTGGCCTGAGTATGACTCAATGTTTATAACCTTGCTGTGCAGAATTTAAGAATGCTGATGAAATGAATGGAGCTGACTATGAAGCGCATCCATTCCACAATGCCGGGAGACTTATTGGTATTCATTAGCACTGTTTGTCCAGGTTGCTAAAGCGATGTGAGGTGTTGTAGGTTTTGTGAAATGTTTCTGGATAATTAAACTTAAGCATTCAAAGCTGCTGATGAATTTTACTTGGAGAACCAACATTGGCAGAACTGGCACATTTTTTCTTTCTTATTTTTTTTGGGAAGAAATCATTCTTTGGAATATTATTATTGTATTTGTATTGATTTAGAGTGCTAAAATGATATGCATCTTGAAGATGAATGTATGGTTACGATAAGATACAAAGAGCATTTTTCTTAGCTGTCAGGCCCCCTCCCATTGCTCCCAGGCCCTTTCTCTCTTCATTTTGCTAACTGGTGCTCAAAGCTTCTCCTCCGCTGACCAAGCATCAGCTTCCCTGAGCTGATAAATAGGCTTCTTTGAATTGATGGCAGGCTGGAGGAAAAAGAGATAATCCTAGATAATGTGGACACAGTTTTCATTTCTTGTCACCCAATTAAACTGCAATTATCCCACTTGCAGGAGAGGAGAAAAGTGGAAAGAATGGCCAAAGAATGGGAGAGCGAGGCTCCCTGGGACACTCTCTACCAGACACATTAGCCCAGATTTGCTCCATCCTGATAAAAGAAACCCATTTCTTGCACTTGGCAGTGCACAGTGAGTGGCAGACCAGCTGCAACCTGGGGTTTAGAAAAGAATGCCTGTACAATGTTTGTGCCATGCCTCAAAGTGGTTGGGAAGAAAAAGATCAAAATGTATACAGGTTGTCGCCCTATTAAAGCCGTGTGGCGTTTGTATGGCGCTCCATGTGTCTTTAGCTGAGGACACCAAGGTTTTATCCCTCAACAGCCCATATAGACTTTTTATATTGTTATTATGCTAATGTCCAAGACACATTGTCAGAGGGAACAAAAGTGTGTATTTTGTGAAACCTTTGTTATCACTGACCAATGTAAGAACCCTGGAGTTGCCTACACAGGGGTTTGAAAACCTTAAAACAGCGACTTAGAATATCCAAAAGTGCTTTGACTGAGCGCTTGTGTGCACCTACTGTTCCTTCTAAGAATCGACCACTGCTTTAAAAAAATGGACGCTTCCTCTGTGAATTGTTTGCCTCCAGATGAATCAAGGCTGGTTGAAACTCTCCCTTGGCACAAAATCTAAGAAGTAAATTAATGTCTTTTGTAATTACTGTTCCTCTTCGTAATTATCACACAGGACAATTTATGGATTAACATATTGATTTCACTTGACCCTTGGCAAGGCTTAATTTGAACAGAGAGGATACTTTTGGCTTGTGCTGCCAAACGCAAACAGCCCTCGGGGCCCCTGGTGGAGCTTTGCTCTTTAGGCGTGTCACATCATCTTTAGCAAACATCCCCATGGGATGATGATCTGACTCTTGCAGGGTCCTGGCCTTTGGTTTCGCTCTCTATTCAGAGTGTAGCTCTGCACGGGTATTTACTTCAGCCCAACATAAAAAAAAAAAAAAGAACAGAACCAAGGGAGGAAAAAAAAAAAAAACTAAGAGGAGCATTCGTAAGAGTAATTCATTAATCTTCACGCAGGCGATTAGCTGCTTTGAAGTCTTTGATTTTGAAAAGCCATGTTCCTTGCTTTACTATCCCTCCCCTCACAGGCTGTTTAGATAAACATTGGAAATAAACAGATTAGTTAAAATCATTAGGCAAACATCTTAACACACTAACACAGGCTGCTGCCTGTTTTGGAATGCTGATAAGTGAAACCCTTCTGCAGTGGCATCTAATGATGTTGTCGCCCCGTGCTGTGTGCACAGGAGCGCCGCCGTGGCAGCAGTACATTGCTGATTATGGAGAGGGGAGAATACTCTGTCAAAACGTGATCAATATTTCCTATAAGTGCCTGTGCTGCTCTGCATGAGTAATGGCCTGATTAAGCGAAGCAACACGAGAGAGGCTAGTATGAATGCAGCCTCTCCACTGCTGTGTCCATCAAATAATGAGATCACCTGAGACAGCCACTGTCAACCCCCCCTCAGAACAGAACGTGCTGACAGGACACTTGCCCTCCCATTGATCATATTGTCATTCAAGCCGGCGCTTTGCAGAAACATGCGCGCACACGCATCCGTACGCACACCCACATATTTGGATACAAGCGGCGAGAAGCTGCGCAAATATGCCCTAATCTGTCCTCGTGTTGTCTGTCTGAGATGATGAACTCTCGCTGCAGTTGTTGGAAATGGCCACATGTTTTGTCCCTGAGGTGTGTAAAACAACACTGCTAGAAAGGGCTCACCTAGAGAGATGTGACATTCAGCTGCAACAATGAGCCATCTGCAGGAACTCAGTTATTTCACTCTTGTGAAAAGTGGGACTTTTTTTTTTCTCTCTCTCTCTCAATGACATGGTTATTATCTTGGTCACTTAATCTCCTCAAATAAGATTGATTTCTCCTTTCAAGCTGCGTTAGAGTGCCTCTGTCAGAAGGCGCTCAGGCCATGGGAACCATAGAGTTCCAATGCATCCTCACAATTTTCCCATTTGATGGAGGTCACAGTCGCTCAGGCTGTTTCTTTGACATACTGATGAGTAGACGCACAAAGGCCCTTTCATTGTTACAAGTGATAGAGAAAGGACGGCTACATGCACAATGCACAACAGGAAGGGGATGCAGGGTTGTGAACGTGTCACACGAATGCAAACAGGCTCTGAATTGGCAGGTAATTATGTAATAATCAGCAACTGGCAGGAATGTTTAAATCATTTTATATATATTTAAAAGAAACTGCTTTTCAAGCTTTGTTCCTTCCCTCTTTGTCTTTGCGCCAACAAGACAACAACCAAATAAACACAAATGAAGATTTTTTTAAAGGACAATGCACAATAAGACTGTTGGGTAAATGTTGTTTGTGCAAACGTCTCTTCAGTCGTTATTGTTGGGCACCAAATTCTTCAAAATTCTCAGAACACGTTATGCATTTTGTGCAACACATCTGCCAGTGTTTGCCAGAATACATATTTATTCACAGCATCGTTTGGTCGCTGTCAAGGTTGGCGTTCTAGTTAAAGTTTAATTAAATCATCGTCCTTTTTTCTTTTTCTTTAGTTTCCATAAAGTCACTTTCAGTTAGAATTTGAGGTCTAGCAGACAATGGGCAATGATTCGTACGAAACTGTAAAAATAAATCACAAAAGGTCACCTTTAGTAGCAGACCTGTGAATACTTGGAACAGTTTCGCAATTTGATTTGATCGTATTTAACTTTTGCTTTTCATTTTTGCAGACCTGTGTGTTGAAAAGAGTGTCGGATTTGAATTAATCTTGACCTTTAATGTCAACTTTTTAGTGTTTTTACCTTCTGTTCATTCAGCAAAGATGAACACAAATCCATGGATTAGTTCTTTATTCGCTTTTCATTGCATCAGGGAAGCTTGCAATAAGGGTCAGAGGTGGTTAATAAGCTGGAAGCGCTATACTGTCAACTTTTATACAAGTGTCTTTCATGTTTTGTGCAATGTTAAAGATGAACAAGTCACCTTTTGGGGTTTTTTTTTTTCCTCTGAAGGACGATGGCACACTATGAAAGCCCAAATAGCATGTTACTGCGCTGCCACGGGTTCAAGGAGATTGGATCACTTTTTGTTTGCGAAGCGGCCTCAATTCAGCTTCCACATAAAGAGCGAGAGACTGGGAGAGGACTGAGAGAGAGCAGTCTTTGTAGGGTTGAAGGAAATGGGTGGATAAAAAATTGCCTTGGTGCATCAGTTTTCTCTGATCCCAACTGGAACTATAAATGTATCTGAGAGATGAGCTATCTGTGGTGGGCTGTGCCACAAGCAGGCCTTTTCTTCCCTCTGTCTCTATGATGAGTTAGCAGGACCTGGAGTGATAAAGCTGATAGAAGGGCCGCTATCAGGTGGCAGTCTGGGTAATTACAACTCTCTATTTGGGGCTTTGCAGTGATGCTGTGGCGATAAGGGGAATATAATGAGGAAGAAAGGCCAGTGATAATGTATCCGCTAAATGGTTCAAAATAGTCTATCATGGGAAAAGTCATCTCAGAGCCTGGAGGTAAACAAGTATCTGTGGATATGAACCACGGGGCTCTGCCACAGAGAAAAGTACGAGGAAGGTTTAAGCTAAACATATGCCCCGCAGGAGGGTGGAAGCAATCGGAGTTCAAAAATCTGACTTTTCACAAAGGGTAGGATAGGCCGTTTTTTTTTTTTTTTTTTAATGATCCAGGAAGTCATTTGATTGCCGCTGCTATTTTGTTTGCGCCTCGGGGCATGGAGATATTCTGCAGTGTGAGATTACATATAATACTTTGACAAGCGGCGGTTTAAAGATGAAGGTCTTATCAGCCTGGCGGACTCCACATGCTTCTGTGTAGCCATTCTCCTTCCATAATGTGCTTTCAAAGTTTGTTGTATCTGTCAGTTCAGGTCCTCGAAGATTGAACTGACAATCACTCCTTTTTCTTCCCTCTTTACCATCATTCAAGCATTCAGACACACACTCGCACACACACTTACTCAATCCTCAGGGCCATTTGCCTGTTCAAGTCCCCCAGTCTTTAATACACACCGCCGTGTGTTCTATCTTGTATGGCTGTTTTATTGTGAATTACAGATCCCCTCACTAGGGATCATGACCACTATCAATAGTATTTTCACTAATGTGATTAACTTAATACTGTGCTCTATGAGAGGATTATTTCTCAATTCCTCTTGATATGCGTAATATTTAGGTTGTGGTTGAGTAAATATTTTGGTTCTTCACCAAAATAATTCCCACTGAGACAAAGACACAAAATTCTGCCCTAAGGAGCAATAAAGACTGTATAATTAGAATGATTAAAGAACTGCACAACTAATTTGGCACTTATTGAATATATTTTGAGAACACAACCTTCAAAATAGGTCACATATTTAAACCACAAAAAAATATTAACTTTATTCACATTAATTATGCATTTATTCAGACGTTCTGTGTGACTCATTTGAAGTGATGCTGAAGTCGGCATTGTCTCCTCACCAATCCCGTCATTATGTCGCCTTGCACTTAAGCATATTTTCTACGTATTGTAGAAGCTGTAAAGAAACCTCATTAGACAAAATGACTTGTAATCTAAATGCAATCATCTTTAAATAGTAATCAATTGGATCACTTACAACACTAAACTGTTTGTCATTAGCACTTTATCAAAGGCTCACTTAAGATAAGATTCTGTAGCTAATGGCGTGTGATAGTGACAAATTGACTTTCAATACTCTCCGCATCAAGCAGCGAGCACTTTTGTCCTTCAGTGTATGTCACATTTATGCCTCGCCGCAAAATGTATTTACAGTTTTTTTAGATTTTCTTTCCTTGTTCTGAAATGCCTTTTTATATATGAATGCTTTTGTCTTAATCTTCTGCAATTTATTTTAGCCAGTGATTGATATAAAAAAAATACAGGCAGCAAAGATGAAATGAAAAATATGCAGTAATTAACTCTGAAACAGCATCCTTAAAGATGAAGTATTATAATATCAATCGTGCCTTTTTTTTTAAAGCTAAATTAATGAAATATTTTTGGTCCACATTGGTGCCTGCTTATCTGCAGACTAAATCCTTAATCTGAAAATCAGCTGTAAAAAGTGGAACACTGTCGCGAGCGTGAAAACGAGATGAGCACCTTTCTTTTTTTTCCTCCTTTCCCTCCTCGTGGAGGTGCGTTTCGCTGTTTCTCTCCTATATGGCTCGGCCTGTGTGAGAGCAGCCACAGCTTGAGAAAGGAGAAAAAAAAAGGGGGAAGATCCAGGCAGAGCTGTGATCAGACAAGCAGAAAGAAACCACATCAGGTACACAATCAGGACCCCTCCCTCTCCCTTTTCGACAAACCTCCCCGATAATGAGCAAACTTTCATGTGGCAGTAAATACTCTCCACTCTGTGGGGTTTGAAGTGGCAAACAGAAGATATTGTTGTTTACCCTCACTTTGTGTTTTTTTTTTCATCCCATTCAAAGAGAAGCCATCTGATAACAAGAGGTCAACTTGTGTTCCCTTGAAATCAATTTATTTTAAGACTTGATACCCCTCCCTCCCCGTCCAATGGGAGAATAACAGTAAACACTTTGAAAAGAAGGAGGAAAGTACACATCTATTCTTTATAGATGAGACCTTCTTCATATATATATATATATATATATATACACACACAAACTGGGATTATCCAGGGGATCCTCATCAACTCTCTCCATAATTTGTTGTGCTTTTTTTTCCCAGACTTAGTGGAGTGTTGAGCAGAATAAACTGTTTGGCACTATCATGGAGATTCTTGCACCTCCAGGGGCTCCTATTTCAGAGTGATGGCTTTAGCACTTTAGAGTGAACTGTGTGCGATCTCTCCGGGTAGGAAAATGTCCCCATGGGCTTGTTGTTGCTGCTGTCTGCCTTCTATTTGCATGATATTTTTCTATTCAGTCTTATCATCAGTGTGCTGTGAGGTGGGAGTGCTGGCTCCGTCTCAGAGGCTGGACCCAGGCTTTATCGGCAGGTAATTCTCCCACTCTCACTAACTCATGTTGAATTATTTAAGTGTTATTTCTAGGACCTAGGGAGAGGTAAAAAAAAAAAAAAAAAGAGGGGGGGAAACACACCCTGTGGTGTTTTTTTTTGTTTTTTTTTTTATTATCAGATCTTAATTAAATTACTATAATTTAAACATTAATTTAATGTTTCCCAGTCTGGGGGAGAAAAAAAAAGCTGTTTTGTGAAATAGATACAACAAATCTTGACATTTTGATGAGCAGTACAAATGCACTGGATGGATGCACCTGCTCCCGGTATTGCAGGCTCAACTAGGCCCAAGCATCATGTTGAAATCAAGAATTATTAAAACACGTTTGAGGAGCAGGGATGTGAGGGAGGGAGGATGGTGCCAAATGATGCCAGAAAAAAATAATAAAATGAAACAAAACTACAGTGAGAAATTCAACCATATGTATATATTAGTGTAATAAATAAGGCAGGAATGTCTTGAGGGGCCCCACTTTGCACATCCTTACACCTCCATAACTCCAGATAAGAACTTTCCACTGGAGCCCATTCAAACAATTTACAGAAATGTTTGCACGTTCGTGTCAGCAGAGGTGTGTGCTCCTGTGGAGTGAGTGGAGCGCTTCATTGCAGGAATGTTATCGAGGTGAATGACAAGCCGACTAAAAAAAAAAAAAAAAAGGGGCGCACGGTGTTGAGAGATGCTGCGAGTCAGGTCTTTTTTTTTTTTTTTTTCTTTTCTCTGGGAGGCAGCAGGTTTGTCTCTCATCTGGTCCTTTTGGCGCGGATCATCCTCACCTTGTCAGGTTTCCCTACTTGAGACAAAAGAGCGATCCCTCAGTGAGCCTTTTCTCCACTGCAATAAAACAACCACTAATCCTTGTTAACAGAATTGTATATATATTTTTTTTTTCTGGAACAATCTCAGGGCTCAACGTGCTCGCAGAAGAACAGGGCGCTGTCTCCTGGAAATTTACGCATCACTTTGGAGCGTCACTCAACTTCCACCTCTGTCAATAACATATTTGTATTCAATAATAATAATAATTTCATATTGTATATTGTGCAAACTCCAGATTAGGCTAAACCGTTCAAAAGGGAAAATAGTAAAGTGAATTGAATTTAACTTCCATTTATATCCTAATTTAAACGCTCGACCTACAGCCTAATTCGTCATTTATATTATTGTTCGATACAGCCCTTCTCTTTCCCTTTTTTTTGTACATATATAATTATGTACAACGGAGAAGGTGCCAGAACAAGCCACTTAAACCTACAATTTACTCAACAGGTCCTGCAGATAACTGTAATTGCTTAGTTGAATATTCGACAACCTAATTTCAGTTGTCGATTCGCTGCCCTTGGGAAAGTCCTTTGAAGTGAAAGTGAAAAGGGGGGAATTCAGGAAAGTAATTAATTTCGCCAAGCGCGATTAGAGACACTTCAGACCTCCTCAACATTTGCTTTATTTACCACAAATGCCACAATATCAGAAAATTAAAGAAGACATTCTTTACCTTCTCGTGTCGCCTTTACGCGCACTACTTTTCAGTTGGCAGTGCCACCCATGGGGAAGGGAAGGGACAGACAGCGGTGAGGATGAGGAAAAGGTGAGGGAGTGGAGTGACACCCAGCAGACAGGAGCCGCTTTGACTGTCAAATAAATAAATGGAAGTGAGAGGAAAAGACGATTAGGCGACTAAATGGTGCGTTTGAAAAAGAAAAGGGGCCAAAAAATGTTGCGCGCTTTACATCTTTCTGCTGGCTCAGATTCAAAACAAGTTGAACTCCAGTTACGCACCTGTCTGTCTGTCTGTCTGCACTCAATGTCCCCCAAAATGTGCGTTAGTTAGAGGCTCATGCCATCCTCAGGTATTTCAGGTGCGTCTAAATGACTTTAATTGAACCTGACAATCCGGTAGAAAAAAAAAAGTTGCTCATTAGAATAAAAGCAACAGAGGGAAAAACGACTGAAATGAGCCCGAGCCACACAAAAGGGACACAAAAGTCACACAAAACAGATAAAGATATAAAATACAAGGAGCGACTACCCTTCAAACTCACTGTGGAATTAAAAAGACCCGTTCAGCAAGTCGTCTGCGTGTTGGCCGCCAGTGCGCATGCGCCAGTGGCACTTTCACTACCTGCCACACAATCCTGTATTTCACATGGGGCAAGCGGGAGTTATCATCCACTTGCGTAAATGCTGCTGCTGAGTGCTGGTTGACAGTCTCAGGCGACAAGAGGGGAAACAAGGCAGAGTGTTTTTTTTTTTCTTCCTCCGTCCTCTTTACTAAAGGCGTATCACTGATGGATGCCACCACGAAGCAGAAAGCGTTTGAGCGCTCATAAGGACGCTGCCACTTGTACTTTTCAGAAGAAAGCCTGATCATCGGTGGGATGAAGAATTGAAGTCTTAAGTAAGTAATCAAACATTGCGCAGCAGTTGCTGTGAGTCTCCAGTGAGCATCTCCAAACGGAGTCCTGTTTAAACTTTATCAAGTGCTCTAGAGTGTGATTTTTCTTTTTTTTTTTGCAAGTTATTTATACTCTGGTTGATTTTTTTTTTCATTATGAATATCTATTTTTCAGACAGAGCTTGTGCCAATATGTCTAAACCAATGGATCACGTAAAACGCCCGATGAATGCTTTCATGGTTTGGTCCAGAGCCCAGCGCAGAAAAATGGCTCAGGAGAATCCGAAAATGCACAACTCCGAGATCAGCAAGAGGCTGGGAGCGGAGTGGAAACTTCTCACCGAGTCTGAGAAGAGGCCATTCATCGACGAAGCCAAACGACTGCGAGCGATGCACATGAAGGAACACCCAGACTATAAATACAGACCGAGGCGGAAGCCCAAGACTCTGATGAAGAAAGATAAGTTTTCTTTCCCGGTGCCCTACAATCTCGGGGAGCACGACGCACTCAAAGTTAACGGGCTTTCCGCTGGAGCACTTTCCGAGTCTGTCATTGGGAACCCTGATAAGGCGGCGGCGGCTGCAGCGGCCGCAGCGGCGAGGGTTTTCTTCAACCCGTCCATGTCCACGAACCCCTATTCATTTTTCGACCTGGGATCCAAGATGACTGAGCTTTCCCCGCCTTCGTTTCCGTACGCGTCTCCTTTGGGCTACCCGCCGGGAGGCACTACGGCTTTCACCGGGACTGGCAGTGTAGGTGGCGGGACGCACACCCACACTCACTCTCATCCGTCCCCGGGAAACCCAGGCTACATGATCCCGTGTAACTGTACGGCCTGGCCCTCAGCAGGACTCCAGCCGCCCTTAGCATACATCCTGCTCCCCGGGATGGGAAAACCTCAACTTGAACCGTACCCTGCGTATGCTGCGGCGTTATGATAGGCCCACGTTGGACTTCTATATGAAAATGAAATGTGAAATCAAAAACAAAACCAAGACACGACAAAAAGAAAAAAGAAAGAAAGAAAAAAAAAAAAAAGAGAAGCTATTCATGCAAGAGTTTTATTATGCATGCACAAACTTGTACATGTGATGAAGTGCTCGTCGTCTCAGATATCACATGTGTATGTATATTGATTAATGCCTTTATCTAAGGTAATGCTTATTTAGAGAACTCTCTAATCTATTATTACGCAGCCATCACCTCACGCAGCGCAGAGGAGGAAGGACTAAAGGATGGCACACATGCACAGAATGGGCGTCAGTGCAGTTTGCCCTTGTGAAAACTCTTTTTTTTTTCTTTTTTTTTTTTTTGAAAGGTACCCTGATCGATTTCTATCTTCTTTTTTTTTTTGCACCTGCTTGACTAAAACCTGTTGGAATCAAAGGCAAGCGCATACAATGACCATGCTAATCAGGATCACAGCATTTTCTCACAGAGAAGTTGTTGCAAGGGGTCATAACACACGGATCAAGGAGGATTGTCACAACACTGTAAATGTGTACAGATAAAAAAATGACTTTAGTTAATTTGCCGTTATAGGCTTAGTGTTTGAGATAGGGCCAGGAACCTACGTATTTCACTAGAAACCCCCCCACCGCTGTATATTTTGAGTTTTTAAACCGTTTTATAGATGTCTGTAATATTTATTGTTTAGTGGAATCTATGGTGACCCAGACAATTTTAAAAAGGACAAGACTAGTTCTGTGATATTTGCACATGAAACGTAGAGGATGTAATTTATTTTCAAGGTGACACTCAATTTCAATGCATCACAACTTTCGGGTTTGATTCACCAAACCGGTTTTTTTTCTTGTTTTTTTTCTCTCTCTCCCTATTTCAGTTTTTTTTTTTAAGTTCAAATTTGAATGCAGATGGAAGTTTATTCAGTGGGTTTATCATTTTCTTGATCCCTCCCCACTCCTCGTATCATGTGCAGCAGAAGAAAAAAAAAGACGTTTTTAACTAACTCTTATGGAATTTGTATGTTTTGTGTTTTCTTTAACCTCCGTTATGTACTTCAAACTATTGCTACTGTTCACTTGTTGAGCAAAAGGACTACAATAAAGCGTATTCGGATTAAACGGAAGGGAATCGCGGCTGTAGTTCTTGATGAGATGAACAAGATTGTTATCTTTTCTTTTTCCTGCTCCTGCTCCTCAGTCCAGGTGAAGTGTAAGGTATCCTCCAAAGGCCGCTTTTGTCCGCGCTTTGAATGGCATTACTGGGGGGAAATCTAAATCAGCCCATTGTTATCAAGAGCCAAAACCTTATTTATCACAATTTTAATCGTGAATAGGAAGGAAGATAAAACTGTGTGGTACTCTGAGCTTTCTTTTTCCCATGGACAAAGAAAAAAAAAGAAAAAAAAAGAGAGGAGAGCTGCTTTTAGGCTGCAGAACAAGCTCGTCTTTGAGGCTCTAAAACAACCTGAGCTGAGTGTGTGTGCGCTCCCAAGTCTGGAGGAAAAAAGTGCATTTTATAGAAATTAAAAGGGACACCTTGTGAAGAAAGAAAAAAAGAAGCTGATCACCTGTCTTAAGGAACGTGCGTGCACCTTGCGTGTGCGTGCGTAAAAGCATGTGCGTAAAAAGGTCCAATTCTTATTAGATCCATAACGCGTAAAGTGCGCAATTTAAGCAAAACGCTTCTCCTAGATTACACTGAGAGATTAATTCATAAGGATCAGAGCGATTATGCAAAACTAATTTGGACAGTCCAGGGATAATTATCTCCGTCACGGTTAATTAAACCCTTTCACCACTATGTTCTCCATTGTAACACCTCGATCTCTTCTCTCCACGGAACTTCCTTCTTGGCCCCGAAAATAACGAGCCAGTGATCCTGGGTTTCATTAAAAAAAAAAAACGGAGAGGGGAGAATGTGTAATTTCTGACACCAGAATGTGGTTGGGCCTTAACCTTTTTAAAAATCCTGCTTGTTCCTTTTTTTTATTTCGTAATTAAGTAGAATTGAATGGTGCGTAATAAATAACAAAACGCATTTTTTGTAGAGGTGTCATAAAAGGGCAAAGGCAGTAGCTGTCTGATCAAAACACAGAGAACGTCTCATACAATAATAATAATAATAAAAACTTGCATTACGAGTTCAATAATAATAATAATAATAAAAACTTGCATTACGAGTTCAGTGACCATTTCTTTCTCTTTATTTGGCCTTTTTTTATTATTTTTTTTTTTTCTTGAAGAAAAAGGGGGGAAGAAAGCTGAAAGAACTTTTTTCAACTCTGGGAGCGTTTAGACGGTCGAGGAGGTTTTGTCTGGGAACAAAACGTGGGTTGGGAGGTTTTGTGAGAGTGTTGTTTGTTGAAGTGGAGCTCAGCAAAAGCGGCTGCTTTCCCTCATTGTGATGAAAGCAATCAGTGGTATTTGGAAAACTGTTAGCATTGTGCACTTCTTCTGTGTCCATTGTGGAGGATTTCTTTTCACAAGGTTTTTTTTCAGTCGATCCAGCTGGCCGGAGTGAATAGCAGTGCAATGTGTACACGCTTTGTCCCTCCAAGCCCTTCAAGTAGCCCACATTGAATAGAGTGAGTTGACACTGCATGACAGTGAAACAACATAATAAAAAATACATGAGCGCATGAATAGAAGCAGGCGCATAAATAAATAAAATGGGTGGCCAAAACTGGATAAACTGAATGACAAAACGGTGAAAGGGGAACAAAAAGATATTTAACACGCTAGATTAGCATTAGAATGCAATCTACAAGCCAGAACAATTGATGAATAGGTTTACCGGCCAAGAAAGAAATGGACTAAATGCCTTTTGAATAGATAGCCTATGTTTTTTTTTTTCTGTCTAAGACGGGAACTGAATGAGAAAGGTGGAGATGCAACTATGGAGAAAAAAAAAAGTGAGAGAAAACTTTTTCCTCTTAAATGTTTTGCACTCATGAGTCCAAGATTGTCAGGAGGAGGAGAAAAAAAAAATCAGTGGGAAATAAAATCTGATTCCAAGGTTGAGTTCAAATAGTTTTTATTCTGATTATATAATGAAATCAAGTGAAGTCATATTTCTGGGCTCTTTAGTTTGATTTTCTTGACATCTCACACAGGCCTCAAGTAGTTTAAAAAAATGCAATCAGGGGTTTGAAATTACATATGTTCATGTAAATATTATTTACCCACCACATAATGACCTAATGTGAATAAGCCTGAATAGATAGTAGCTGAGTAGAAGGCTCTGATAAGCATCTGAAGGGAGAAAAAAAAAGGTTTTTACTGTGCACTTTTGGCAAAAAAATATATACACTGGATGAACTCAAGTGGTTGTTCGGATTAAACAAAGACTTTATTTACCCCTCTTACTCAGACTGGTTAAGGTGGTGCAGTAGCATCAGTTACATCAGCTTTTCTTTGCACAGGGATAGAAAACATTTCTGTTTAGTGTGTACATGAGATAAGGGCTTCTCCTCTTAAACAGCTGCCTGTAAATTCATTTTAAGACTTTACTGATTGTCTGTTCAACTCCGAGCAAACCGGCGCTACAGTTCTGAAGCGATAAGTGCTTTTAATTAAAGTTTCATTCATGGAAAATAAGAGTCAAATATGTGCTGAAGATCTACGAATGAAATGAATTTTTTTAAAATTCAAGGCAATGAATCAAACCTTTTAATTCACCCCGAAACATAAATGTTGTATTTTGAAACTGACAAAAAAAAAAGGTTGGGAATTAAGTTAATATTTTAATAAAAGATTAAAAATTCAAGAACCTTGGTATTTTTGCTGTGGATGTAGACAGGCGTCACAAAGGTTCCTACACAGGATTTAAAGCCATGGCTGCCTCCTGTTTTCATAAGCCTCCCCCCCCTCCGCCTGATGCCCTGATATCATAATATCTTAGTGTTAAACCCTTTATGTGCCTGTAAGACATTTGTAGAAGTAAGATTAGGCAAATTAACATACACATGTATCACCAGTTCAACCATGTTGACCTTAGAGGGACGTACAATGGTTGCCTCATCTCTAATTCGCCAAAGGGCTGCCCCACAAGCATGTGGATTATCACCTGGCTTCAATGGCCTGAGATGGATCATTTTAGTATTTTTTTTTTTTTCTCTCTGACATGAATAATACATCAATATCATCTGTTTGAGGATATTTTCTCAATTTGTTTGCAGGAGTCTGCCTCTTGCTCACCTGGTTGTCATAGCATGTGTGCAACGCTGGGAGATATACAGCCAGTGCTGGCTTCTCTGCGAGGAACCTCAAAGAGTCTGATCACTGACTTCTCCATCTCATTTTAGGCAAATCAAAGTGTGAAAAGTCTCTCCTGAAGCAATATCTCCATCATCAGGTTGGGTCAGGAATGTTTATGAAGGGCTGTGTGTCATATTACCTGTAATCTCCAGAGTATGAACTGCTGTATTTCTTACTTCTCTATGCTCCCAGGAGGGAAAAAATGCCAAAATTATCTTGCATTGCACCTTTTCCGCAACACCTCAACATGGCAAATCAAAGCCTCAAAACCGTACATGTCACTGTGCCCAAGGTCACCGGGAGAAATGAGAAATCTCTGTGTACTGTACAGTCCATCCCTATAAACATGCCACACAGCCTCTGAAGTCTGACTCTGCTTTTAAGAAGTCCAAGTTTGTTTAATAGTACATAATGCAATAAGTCGATGGACCCCTGCTGGAGTTCAGAGAGGGAATGCTTGAATTAGGTTGGGGGCAAGTGGGTGGAGGGAGGTGGGGTGATGGGTTGTGGAGGAGGGGGGGTGGGGGGGTAGTTGAGCTGATCATGAGTTTTGCAGGTGAGACGCCTGAACTGCCTTCACCAGACTGTCTGGCTTTACTGTTTGGGTGGAATATTACTATAGCAACAACATGATAGCCTGACTTTTATTCATCGCCGATCTATTTTAGGGGCATCTCTTCTATCAGTTAAACGATATCTTTCATTTTTTTTATACCCTGACGGATTATTTTGAATTTATGGAATCAAACCGGGATGACTGCTGACGGGAAAACACACCTTTTTTTTTTTTTTTTGCGCATCCTGCAGATTATTGAACCCTGTTATTCTGTTTGGGGTTCTGGAAATTTAGTTATTTTATCATCTTGATGCACAATTTCATTTTGATCTTTAACAAATTGCTTCAAATTTTCACAGTTTTATTTGGGATCTCAGAAAGCCAACTTATAAAATATGATTCGCAGAGGACATTCTGTACTTTTTTTTTTTTTTTGGTGCACCACTACCTCTACTAAATCCCACATATGTGCACATACAAACAACATCCTGCACTTGTTTATTTGCATTTGTTTTACTGGAGTTTTCTAAGTGGTTTAACATAAATATACCAAAAAATATAAGTATGATATTAACTATAGAACAACATAGTTATATCTTCTTGTTGACTTTTTAGTGAATTAAATTATATAAATGACATTAAATATATTATATCACACAAATTTAAACACACAAAATGAATGTATTTATTTCCACAAGCTGCATAACACGTAAAACATAAAACAACTTCTTGTTTCGTGTACTAGCCGTGCTATTAAAGCAGTCAATATTTTGCAGCTAAACCTGATGAAATAGGCAGTTTGTGACCACTCTGATCTTCTCCTACAGTCACTGCTGGATAGTATTATTGTCAGGAGAAAATACAATTTACTTTAAAGGAGGGGAAAAAAAAAAAAAGAATTATAGATTTTTGCAACCTTTATTATTATTTTTTACCCGTACTGCTTTGGAGTCTGAAGGACACCAGCCAAAGAGAAAGTAAATCCAATGTCAATAAAACACAAAGGTTAACATTCCTGAGATTGTGAACTGAGATTTTGAATTCCAGCCCACCCAAATCTCTGAGCTGCGTTTTCGTCTCTAGATAGTCTTTTTTTAAGAACTCTTTAGAGGAAAAACAAAAAAACATAAAGACCAACGTGACAAGAGTCTGCTGAATCCGAGTCACATCTAAAACAGAAGCAAAAAGTGAGAAACAGACTCTTCTCTTGGCAGGTTGTTTGACTCTAAAGCTCCCACTGCTGTTTAAAGGAACTCACTGCACTAATGACTTTATATCCAGCATTATAAGAAGCACCATTATTTTCCAAATCAGAGTTTCCAAAGATTGGTTTGAAAGTATACAATTTAAGAATACTTGATATAAGCTTTAAACTTGAGTGAAAAAAAAAATGTTCTGAGCTGACACAATCTGATTTTTTGACGAGATTTTCCAAAAAATATCCTATAGCTGCTAGGTAGTCACCGAAATCATTAAGTTAATATCCCAAAAACACGAGGCATAGGATTTACTCTATGAATCCATCAATAAATTAGAATAATGTCAGTGAGCAGCCTTAACAAATGTTCTTTAAACTGACATGACATTTTTTGTTCCATTTCCAAATGACCGCTGGCTGAGATTGCTGGCTCTCGTATTAATTCTCAGGTTTTCAAGGAAAAATATATCTATCATAAGTAGAAATAATGAAGTTGAAGAGCTGATGCCCCGAGGAGCAGTCACAAAGAATTATATCTTTCTATAACACAGAACACAGGCAAAAAGATAAGTACCTGTCAGTTGGCATACTCTCTGCTACATGTGCCTATCAATAAAAGAGATTATTTCCCCCCAGTTATTACAACAAAGATCTGGGGGGCTCGAAGATTGCACCTTTAATGAGAAGGAATGATTTCCTCCTGCACACTCACAACCACACTTGAAGTGAGTGAGCTGTAATGCCATCAATTTTCTCTCTCTCTCTCTCTCTCTCTCTCTCGATTTTACAAGAACTTATTAAAATGAAATATTGCCAACATTAATGCACAGGGATTATTTATTACATTTTAACAGGATTATGGTGTGCAAAGCTTGATTTGGGATTCATACCCTGTATTGTGATATCGTGGTTTAGCAGTCAAATTCTGCAGACTTGTCGTAATTAACAGTGGCAAAATAGATCATTGCCAAATGATACGTGGCTCCAGAACTAATCTTTGTGTACTGAAATGCTGGGATTTCTGATGAATGCATTCAGCGGACGGAAACTTGGATTTAGTCGATCTGCTTTGCACTACTTTTCTCTTACTTTTTTTTGTCTTATTGAAGATATTGTCCCTCAACTCCAGTCTGGTGATTTGCTATTGAATGTTTATAGAGTCACATGGTTGTGCTTGTGTAATAGACTTGACATTGATTGTTCTATTTTATTTTTTTTGTATTTTTTTTTCTCTGCTGCAGCCGTGGCGTAACGCACTGGAACAACCATATAGATGCCTCGGTAATGACGATATAAAGAATGCAAGTGTGTGTGTGTGTGTGTGTACACCTTGATGACAGTAAAGCAATAATTTGTGTGGGCACCTTATCATATTCAGCAGAAAATTCAACACACGCCGAAACACGTCTTTAATCTCGAAACATGGCTGCTTCATGAAACGTGCCTATTAGTTATACTGATGAAGGAGCATGACTTCATACCTTAATTGGGAAGTAATGTGAAGGTCCTCAGAACAAATCTATTATGTATGGTCCTAGCAGACATCACATGCAGGGGTCCTTCAGACATCCCATACTCTTTAGCCACACCATCACGCTGCGCCTCGCCAAATTGTGTTGTGGAAATTTTCCATGTTCTTTGTTACTGCAGGGGGAAAAAAAGAAAAAGGGTTACATTGAAGGTAATGGCTTTTGTACAGAGTATTTATACTTGCTTTGTTTGCTTGTGTACGGGAAAGAAAAAAAAAGGGACCTATAAAAGGATGTGAAACAGGGAAGGCAATCAAAAATATGGCCTTCACTCTTGCTGTGCTTGCTGACGGAAATGATACAAGGCTGGGATCCGCTGAAGTACCTGGAGACAGAGAGACACCTCTGCTTCTCTCTTTCTGTCTTTTGAGCCACTAAGAGGTCCTCCTCTCTCAATGTTGTTCTTTGTCATTCCACATGTAAGGCAGGCAGAGAGGAGGTTTTTTTTCTTTATTTAACCTCTTCCTCTGCACAGTAAATAACAGTCTAAGTTACCTCTAGCAATTAAAAAGTAAATAAATGACTGTCTGCTGCGACACCTGACGGATCCGTGGCGAAGTCTGGAATTTTTACAGCATGTTAATTCAAGCACATTAAAGTTGTTTGTGTGAAGAAAAAAAAAAAAAATGGGTCAAGTGGAACAGTGCCCTCTGACAGCCCTTTTCAAAATGGAGCGAAACCTTAGAAAAAAAAAAAAAAACACACTATTTTTTTAAATTATTTTTTCTCTCTCTCTCTCTTCTAAACTCTTACAGGAGAACACAAATGAAGTTGAATGTCTAAAAAAACCCAAACCTGTACACTTTGATATTGGCGCAGACAGGTGTAAAAATACACATAGCTAACACAGAGCAATAATAAGAGATTTATGTATGTAGGGCGCAAAAGAAGTGCCGAGCCGATGCCTGGTGCTGTCAGGTTCGTTTTCCTGTTGCGTCATTCACCGTGCCAGTGCACAGCGAAGCCAAATATGGCAGAATCCTCTATGTCGTCCTACCACGTGCTTCGTGATCTCTTGTCAGGCGAACAGATGTCTGAGCACCATGAATTGTTGGATGTTTGTTGTGCGCATGTAGAAAATGAGTAAACAGGTTGAAATATTTCTCCCATAATTTGATGCACAATGCATCCTGACAGCTAATTCAATTCGCGCAGATTCCAGCTCCAGTGTCATATGTCAGGTCCTTTTCTGCTCAGATAAATAAGTTAGTTTAGTAGCTGGTAGTTAATAACTCGCCCCCTCCAACACAATGAATCAGGCGTTTCTGTTTGTCCTGTAATATTATCGCTTCACGCTGACCCTATCTAACCTTTTACCTGTACAGTCAATACACTCAGAGGTGATAAAAGACCCTGAGTGAATGGAGTGTGTGTAATGTTGCAGCCAGCAGCGATTGCAGAGGTAACATGAAGACTTGGAAGCAATACTGAGACAGGGCTTTTTGTTGCGTACAAAATTGCTGGACAGCTCCGGGGCTGACATTTAAAACATAACATCACCAAACAAAAACACATTAAAAGAGAGAAAAGCTGAGCAGGGGGCTTTAAGGAAAACCTGAAATTCAAGTTTTGGCGAAGGCAACTGACCCAAATTTCCTGCCCCTTCTTCTCCTTAACATGCTTCTGCAAGCCTGGGCCCTGGGGTGACGTATCCCTTACACAGGGATTGCCAGTGCATTTACATAGCATGGTTAATGAGAGATCAACACCAGGAAAGCGCCTTGAATATAAAGCTTTCTTGTAAAAATAATGAGCGAGCGATTGATCCATACTCAAACAAGCCGGTTTGCTGAGTTAATACCAAAGGCAGATTATAGCCAGTGCCAAAAGTGCCCTGGCGTGCGACGCCTTTTGCTTAGAGGGTCCCCAAACTTGTCATCACATTAGCACATGGTCAAGGAGTACATCCTACCACTCTCATAATCTGCTTTCCTGCACAATTAGCCTTCTATAATAAGGCAGCTGTCTGACAGCCGGTAGGGAGAAAAGAGGAAAACCAGTGAGTTTTACATAGGATGGATGGATCGTTTACCGCCACTGAAATATAGACTCTGAGGGAATTCTCTCTCCAAGTCATCACTGGTCCTCACATTAGGTCTGAACATTATGACAACATGGAGGCTTGCTCTTCTTTATTGTGCCAAGCATCTATTGCACTTTGATGAAGGCAGACAAAGGAGGGGAAGGGAGGGGAGGGGAGGGGGGGTGAGGGAAAGAAAGAGAGAGTAAGAGAGAGAGAGAGAGAGAGAGAGNGAGAGAGAGAGAGAGAGCACCCATGGCCAGGGCAGATGTGTTTTAGCTCAGAAAATCTGAGAGAATCAGATGTTGAAGAGGTGGAATGGTAGGGGATGGCAAGTTTTCTGAATAAAATAATAGATAATTTCATTCCGACAAAGGCGAGGAAACTATGGGCAAGAGAACAAAATAGCAGGAAGGGATGGAGAAGGGAAGGGGTTTGAAAAGAATAAGAAGAATTCAGTGCTGCTTCTTGCAAGGGAAAAGAAAAAAAAAACATTGATGACACCCGGTTCCATTCTTCCGCTCTCCCCTTTCTCTGCTCCTCGCCTCGCAGCACGGCGGGCTAAGCTGGGAGCTGTAATGTCATTAAATTGCAAATGCTTTTTTTTCATTTCCGACACACACTGTTTACTTATCTGGCAAAAACATATGTTGGAAGGAATCCGTTAAATTCTGCCCATTGCCTTGGGTGAAAGTGCAATAGAAACGGGCCCACTGAGCTCCTTCTGTCGTCTCCTTTTAGCACTTTGCCTTATCTACAAGGCTGCTTAGCAGCAAACTGGCGAGTTCAATGAAAAATGAAGATACAGTGCAAGATTAGGGAAGAACAGTGAGGGGAGAAATGCTTGGAGAGAGGGTCATCCCATTGCAAATGATTTCACTCCTCTCCATCTGCATAAATGACTATTTTTAAGGCATCTCCAGCGTCTGTATATTTTTCTCACTCTGCCACACATTTAATTTCACGCCCCGTGTTCTGAATATGCTTAAATGCATATCTCTGATGCACCTTTAAGCCAGAGGAAAGAGGATGGGGGGGAGTGGGGAGGGTACGAAAGCAAAATTAAAGATAAAATGGTGTGATTTGCACTACAAGTCTATTACTTTATGGCATTTACATATAGTTTACCTCTGCAATTCCAAGATTTTTTTCTACCACCTTCCTATCAGTATTTGGGCTTGTATAAATATGTATAAATCTTTGTTGAGAAAAAAATAGAATTCCTAGCACTGCACTGGAAAGTTTGAAGGGTGCACTTTCTTGCTTCAACTTCTTCTCTGGCTCCCATGAGACTGTCAGCATATCTGTTGGGGGTGTTCTCTACCAGCTTGCCCCAACAAAGGCACAGGCTTCAAGCACTTTGTGCCCCATGATCCCCAGATACTCCTCCCCTCAGTGGAGCGAGCGGGGAGAGGGATCCCGGGTCACGATTTGGCCATGGCTTTAGAGGAAGGGCCTGGCAAAGCCTGATGCAAGTGAGGAGCGGCATCCTTGTCAAACAAGTGGGTGAACAGCCCTGTGAAAGCACAACACGGACTCCTAGGAGGTCGTGAAGATTGTCAGAGGTGATATTTCCAGGCAAAGCCAGACTCCACACAGGTCTCACATGATGAATGGTGGCTACGTGTGTGCTACTGTTGTGCTATCAAGCGGATGTGTTGTTCTACAGTGGCAAGGAAGTTTGAGCTGCGAGTGGAAAGCCCGCCCCTAACAGCAGAGAAGAAGAAGGCTGTGGATTGGCCTGGGAATGAAAAGGAGAGAGAGAGGCTATTCAGAGCACGATTCCTTTCCTTCATTGTCTGCCCGCTTAGATTTGAATACGCTCACTCAAAGAAGACGAGAAAAATGCTTCAGCCTCTTGCATTGTTGGCTTTCTCTCTCTTCTTTTCTATTTGCAATTAAATGCATTTCAAATGGAACAACTGTACAGAAAGCATTTCTGATAAGGAGGAATTCCATTGCCTTTAACCTCCTTTGTAATGGCTTTGCAATTTTTTTAGCACTCTTATTATGAGAACTGCACAATCAAAACATATCTTTGAATGGAAAATGCCATACAACTAGTAAGTATTGCTTCATTGAAAATTAAATTGCATTTAAAAATCATTTTTAGTCCCCTGTGTTCCTCAGTTCTTAAGCCAATCTTAGTCTTTCTGTTTTGTTGCTTTGTGTGTAACATTGTGCCTTGACAGGACCCTTGTGTCCTGAGCGGTATCACACACACTGGTCCTAAGCATGGGATGAGATCAGTCAATTAGAATTAATGTCATCTGGTCATTTACAGCTAAACACCCTCCATATGCATTGTGTTTGCTTTGTGTGCAAAGCATCAACTGCAAAACCAATCTCATCCTCCAGACATGAATTTTTGAAGGATTTGAACGCTGTAAATAACTCCAAACCCTCTCTTACGAGGTTTACCCCTGGAGCACTTTGTAACTTATCAGGGCTGCCTTGTGCCTCCTCTAATGCTTGCATTATGCTCAAATGTAAATCGGTAAGCTGCCAGAGAGGTGGGCGGGAATCACTGAAGAAAGAATCACTGAAGGGTCTATAGCCAATATTCTGATTGGGGCATAGCAAAATAAACAGTATAGTTTTGTTTTTTAGAAGCCAGTCGAACAAAAATATATCACACTACTCTGTTTTATTCACAAACAATTGTTACACACTAGCCCAGATTTTAGCTTAAGTAATAAAAAAAAGTGAGATTCCTGCCTGTACGACGTATCGTAGTATCTGACAAAGTTTCCAGAGCTGTAGGTTTTCTTTTTCAAAATGCCAACTCTGGTATAAAAAGGAAAACTCTAATATATTCTGAGTGAACGATGCCCAGGGGTCTGTTTTGTATTTCTAATTTCCATCTCTAATGGTACAAGAGACTGATTAGTAATTAGGACGGACCCATTTAAACGCATGTAATGAGCATTATAGGTTTGCCATATACTGTGCACTTCATACTGATGAAAATGGATAGCATCTTCCTCAATTTGAACGCATGTTGACCTTTAATGGCAATTAATCCGCAACACACTTCTTCATGCTGCTCGTCCTTGAATTGGCTTTATAGTGTAATGAGTATATCACTGGAATCTGCCAAATAATTGACCTGAAGCGTGTTTCGCAGCATAACTATTAATCTTATTTTCCACTGAATAATTTGATCAGTTTGCTAGAGAAGTGGGTTATACAAGTACAAACTAGTGCAGAGGGATACGTGGCCCCTAGATATTAATTTGGAGATGGATAGGAGTCTTAAAGAGGATTAAAACTCTATACAGGCTACTCATTTCACATGACTGCATACCACCCAGTCCACTGTATATACTGTCAGTCACTCCTTGGCATGGTTGAGATTTGAAATGGTGACAGTTAAAGTACAAAGATGTCCAATCCTAGACTATTTCATGGCATATTTGGTGGAGCATCCCGAAGGAAATGCAAACTGTTAGGGCCAGTCATAGCGGTGAAGTGAGGCCGGCAGAAACAGCAACACTGCCCCCCTGCTATTGTCTGCAGACACTGCATGCGAGCCTGCTCTGCCTCTAACTTGTATAGTGAATATAAAGCTGAAACACAAGAAGAAATGCAACAACTACCACTGATATTTTGCATTGCATCTTTTAGAAATTTGTTAGCTGGTCTGTGCATAGAAATAAAAAGCAAACTTAAGGATTGCTATGGCTTAATACAATATATACCATCAACAGTAAATAATATAATATAATATATGAGACACAAGAAATATGAGACCCGAAAGAAATACACGAGTTGTTGTTAATTGTTATTGAAGATATGACAAGTGAGATTAAGTGGATGATGTTTGCTAATATTCATTAGAAGAGCGGGCGTGAGCTATTTCAAAATATAATCATGCATTCAAAGCGGTTTATCTCAATATTTGAATAACTGCAAGCACTGGTTAAAGGTATCCGTCAATAACTTCTATAGATAACTGTTCTGAGACGTCTAATTTACAGGCTATCGTGTGACCTGTGCTACATTTTTTAAAAAACTTCTAATGAATTTCAAGGCGCTTTTAATTAAAATATCGATAATCATCATTTTAATTTCATCTTATCTTCTTTGGTTGAAAATAATTTACTTTGTATTTTTTGGTGTTCTGTGCAAGAAATGGCTGAACAAGGTACAAATGATGTGTTTTCCATTCTCCTCCGGTTCTTATGTTTACCTACATTTGAGTTTTTTTTTAGGGGGTTGATATAAAAGACAAAGATGAATATGGAGAAGAAGTCCCAGAAGCCCAGCGAAAGGTTGTGAAGTGGCTCCTCACGTTACACATTATAATAAAACACAAACAAGCAAAAACATTGAAATTTCTGATGCTTTTCACCGAGCTCTGTTTTCTGTAAATGCAACTGAAGTGGCCTCAATTAAAAACGTTAAAAGCCCTCTCTTATTTACCAACACATATTCCTATAAAACACGAGCGTTCGGTGTTAAGTGCAAGTGTTTCACCGAGCTGTTAGGAAAATGGATGCATTTCTCCATCCACATGGTAACAATTGATTCATTTCACCCACATCCACCTCATTCTCTCTGAAAGACATTTTTTACAGAATGGTTTCATTTGTCTTGCTTCAAAGATGCACTGTGGACTATTATGCACATCACTGTGTCGAACCATGAGGAGGATGAATAGCTCGAAAACTTCACGTGAAAAGATGAATAACAGTTAATTGATGCAATAAGCTTTAAAACTCCTAAGTGATATGTAAATCGCTCGTCCTTTCTCTCTCACCTTCCCACTTATCTTTGCTCGTGTTCTTCTCAAAATCCTTGTTTGGTGTTTTGGTGGAAATCTGGTTGTGGCCGTGTGATTTTCTGAAACTAATCAGGAAAGAGTGAAGATGAAACAATTTCTTTCTTTAAAATATTTAAAAATGAATTCAAAAATTGCAACACACATATAATTTTATTTGAAATATTTCCATCCACTCTCACAGCCTTGCATGCCTTGTGTATGTGCTGGCTCATCTCTCCATGGCTCTCTGGCACCATCCTGTGTTTCACTTGGAATAATGGATTCTGTTTACTGCATTAACACATTTTGAACAAGTCAGTGTGTGGAGAAGCCATTTTCCAATAGATAGTTCAGTTTTTGAAACTCTTTTAATAATGATCTGATTCTGTACGTGTTAATATTTCCTGTAATGCACCAAAACACCAAGTTCAAATCTGTGAGTGTGAGAACCTACTTGGCAATAAAGTTGATTGTGAAATTAGAGATTAAAAACACAAGGTAGACATTATTTTGCTGAGAGATTTCCACACTGTTATTAAAGTATTATTAAAACATTTCTTCTGTTACTATTTAAAATGTAAAACTGGGGCCCAATACTGTAATGGAAGCACCAGGAGTCTTACACTGTTAAAACATCCCAATAATGTAGATTTTTATTTAATTAGTTATTTTATATTTGTACTTGATTTTATTTATTTTTTAATAACCTGATAGTCTTAATAAGGTCTATAACCAAGATTAGGAAGCCTGTCCTATTTTACATCTACAGTGATTTAAAAAAATATCAAACTATGAATAGAAAGCATTTAAAAATATCAATTATTCATGATAAAATGTGCAAATGTGCTAATTTGAGGGATAAATCCAGTGTGACTTTTGACCTTTGAAATCACACATGCAAATACTTTGACACACGCTAAAACCTACATAGGGCCTCACTTATGATGCTTAGCAAAGGTTAATAATCTGTAAAATCATCTTTATTCTCACTCTGGTTACTCATATTTCCTCCCTCTCTTCCTTCCTGTAACTTAATCAACCGACTGAAGGCGTTCAAATAAACCAATCATATTCTGTCACGACTTGCGCGATCCAATCATGTTGCACCTCTCAAAATTTAAAATGATTCCTTTCTCTGCTGCTGTCAGCTCAAACTGCGATGTCTTCATGTCTGTGTCCGTCCAGCGCACCTCCAGTTTTTGTCAGAATGTGCATCATCAAAAGTCCAGATCAGATCCATCACCCCTCCACCACCACCATCATGCAACTGCTCCATTAAAAAACTCACATCATGATTGGAAGTAATTGCAAAAGGCTTCTTCATCAGCTTTCCCTACCATACAGGGTTTGTCAAATAAATTAATTCAATTACTCTTTAAATCTGTTTTAATTCAGTTTCTACATTCTGAAATGAACTAATTCACTTAAATGTGTTTGTAAACATCTAGTAGATATGAATCCCTTGCGAGCGTTTGATTTATCTCATCTCGTGTCTGATTTGATTTAAATTTATATACTGGTGTGTGAGAGACTCTGCTTCTTACAGGCACAACATCCCATTTCCTCCAGATGACGAGCCATGACCACGACGAACAAACAAAACCATTTGCACACTTATTTGCTGAAATTAATGTGAAATAATTTCAGCAGAGCAGTTCCGTTTGCCTTCAAGGAATTCTGCTCACTAATCCTGTTGAGTGCAGTGAACCTCGCAGGGCCTGTTGTGTAAAGGACTCAGTGGTCACACATGAGGTTTCTCATGGAGCCGCTGCTCTCTGTGCAGACTCCCTGTGTTTATCTGATACTTCATCTCTGTTAGAGGCATTTTGACTTGGACACTGATTTTAAATCTGCCACATTTTCCACACCTCCTTAAAAGCACATGTGTGATCCAGGCTTTGCTGATACTGACATGTTTAAAATGACATTTTAATTAAAATGTGCTTCAAAACAGAAATGGCACGTTATATCCAAAATGGAACATGTATTGAGATCACACTGGCAACACCATTTTAAATGATTCTATTCTATTCTAAATCTTGGATCAATAATCTGCTTCACTCATAGCTTTCGTAGAAAAGCCAGTTGAACTAGAAACCACTCTAATAAGGTTCTCTTCAGGGCAAAGGGAAAAACAGAGTCCCCTTAACATTACATAGTACATGTACTTAACCGTCAGCAGTCACATGCCAGACCACTGGAATGCATCAGGAGTGTGGGTCAGACAACTTTCAGGATCACAGGTTTTACTCATTATAAAGCGTCTTTGAGGGGCGTGGAGTTCTGCGTCTATGACCACAGGTTGCTTGTAGAAAGGTCTGCGTAAATCACATTTATTCCTTAAGGGCGTTGCTCGACAAATCCTGTAATTGATAACACCGTCCCGTTCGATCACGTAGCTGTGATGACTTGTGATGAAAACACACAGAGAAGGTGATTATCTTTCCTCAGTCACAAGCGCAACCTCGTGAATGTGGGAATGAGTCAGATAGTATAGAACTGGATTTAACCTTTTAAAGAAAGGGAAGAGGAAGAACAAGGCGAGGTGATTCAGATTGTAGATTTTTAATGAGCAGAAGGGAAATAAATGTGCATGCTATAGGGGAACGCAACGACAATAAAAGGCAAATACAAAGAACAAAACACACACAGATACACGGTCACATGATGGTCATGGACATAAAATACAGTCTCTAAACACAAAAAGCATTCATTCAGTTTTTGGGCTGAATGCGACGACTGGGTGCGGTTAGATCCGGTGGGTACTGAACACAGGACGGTTCTTCTGTCTGTGGGAGATTTTGTGGTCCAAACTCTTCCCTGGAAAACAAACTTGCTCTTAGTTTTATGAAGATCACAACATTAAAATCCTCTTTGACCTGAATTTGCTACAGTTCCTTTCCTGACCGTGAATCAGCTCTTATAATAAAATGAACATCATGTGTGTTGCTGAACCTTTAATATGTTTTGAAGACAATAAACTATTAGCAATGATGGAAACTAATAAGTAAATCCAGCACTATTTAATTTACATGAGTATTGCTATTTTGTACAACTGTATACTTCTATAGCAAGCTCTCATATTTTTTATTTTACTGTATATGCAGATCCAAATCAATACCATAGATGTAATAAACTAATTCATGCAAATATATTATTGCAGGTTGTTAAGACTTTATTGGCCCTCTGGTGAAATTCATATAAGTGTGACATACATGAATTACACTTCATCAGCACTGCAGTGATTTACATGTCGTAAAAATAATTATAATCCAATAATATGTCATTCTGGTTCTAATGTGTTTTAAAGAAGGGCATTTAATTATTTCTACATTTTGTCTACTTCTACTTGAAAGAGTAATTTGTCTTCATTTGGCGATCAGATATCAAACCGACAAACATCTTTTACACAATAAATATTTCGTTTTTATTTGATATGTGCAGTTATGCAGTTTATTTTTTCCTCCACACACGTTCATACATATGAGCAGAGTGTAAAACATGTGCTTCTATAGATCATCAGGTCTGCTGCTGTTCTTTATCACCCCACATGCACTGCAGAGGCTGTCAGCTGAGTCCTGGGGTGAAAAGGTGAGAAGACAGAAGTTGTGAGCGGACTTGTGCCAACAAGCTCCAAAATGTTATATAAACTTGTGGCTGGATTAAAGTGATTAGTCCATTATTCTGAATTACCAGATATGCAGAAGGGGGCACCCACTTGAAAGCTGCTGGGGTTTTTTTTTTTTTTTTTTTTTTCTGGGTTGGCTTTTTATGAGACTGACTCAGCAACGACCAAATCAGAATCACAATTGTTTCTTTTTGGTACAGCGGCCGCAGAAAACTTTACGCTCCCCTCAGGCAGTTTCTTGATATTCACCCGGCTCTCAGTGCAGCTCGCTGCTCTGCTGTCAGGTGATCATCACAAGACCGATGGCTTAATCCCCCTCTACAAAAGCAAGAACAGAAATTAGAGGCTTTCTTAACGTGCATGAAACCAGCTGGAACACAGCATGATTTGCCTTTAAGTGTTGTTTCCACAGATGTTAAAACTATCACTGCATCTAATTTGAAGATACACAACGGGGGACCGTAGCAGAGGGAGATTCTACACTCCTCTGGGGGAACTAATTGACCGTATTACAGCTGAGCGTTGATCTACAAACTGATTTGTCGCCACTGACTGCAGGAAACAAGCAGGTGAAATATGAGGATTGCGCTGGGTCTTGGTCTCTTTTGTCTGTTCCTCTGCACCGACCCTGCAGAGGCTCAGTTTCCTCGAGTGTGCTGCACGGTGGAGGGGATCCAGACCAAGCAGTGCTGCCCTGCTCTGGGCTCAGATCCTGCTAACATTTGTGGATCCCTGTCAGGCAGAGGGATCTGCTCTGCCGTCCGAGTCGACTCCAAGCCCTGGGGAGGACCGTACAGGCTGAGGAACGTTGACGACAGAGAGAGGTGGCCGACCAAATTCTTCAATCAGACTTGCAGATGCACTGGTGAGTGGTTTGTTTAAAGTTAAAGACTCAAATAGATAGGGGCTTTATTTTGGACCTGGACCTGTTTTGACCTTTACTTTGCTCTTTGTGCTGCAGGTAACTTTGCAGGTTTTGACTGTGGTCAGTGTAAGTTTGGCTGGACCGGAGCCAACTGTGACCAGAGGAGAGCTCCTGTGGTGCGGAAGGACATCCACTCCTTGACCCCCGAAGAGCTCCAGGAATTCCTGGATGTTCTGGAGCTGGCTAAGACCACCACCCACCCAGACTACGTGATCGCCACCCAGCACTGGCTGGGGCTCCTGGGGCCGAACGGAACCGACCCACAGATTGCCAACATCTCCATCTACGACTTCTTTGTCTGGCAGCATTACTACTCCGTCAGAGACACTCTTCTTGGTAAATCAGTCTTTCTTCATATAAAAACATCAGAACTGTTTAAGTTGTGGCTTTTTATTCCGTTAAATATGATTGTAAAAGTGCTAAAAACTATTTTAAATAATCTTTGGAATCTTTTTTGTGATTGTTTTGTGGAGTTTGACTTAAAAAAAAAAAAGATCAATCTAGACCTGTTTCATGTGGTTGACATACATTTTGTAGCAAACAAACAGGATCATTAAGATGTTGTTTAGTATTAATCTTCACCTAAATGAGCAGGGATAGCCCACTGTGTTTTATGTGGTGGTGAGTATGACTCTTCATGAGAATACATTAGCAATTTGTTCTTTCACACATGAATTAAAAGGCATAATGTTCATCTTTCACATGTTGTGCCCATTTTTTTTGTCTTGTGATCGAATGAATCAAACACTTGATCTCCCTGCAGGACCTGGTCGTCCCTTCAGAGCCATTGATTTCTCCCACAAAGGTCCAGCGTTCATCACCTGGCACAGATATCACCTTCTGAGCCTGGAAAGAGAGTTGCAGGTATGTGTAATTTACTGAGCTACACTTTTTTGTTTTTCTTTTTTGGGCAGTTGCATGACAAAGGTTCTTTTTTGATTTTTTGATTTGATATCCTCACCTTTAAATGTGTAACACTATTTACAGTCAGTTTGAATCACATATTACGAACACATTGTATTGGTGTATCAGTGTCTGATATTCTGGAGGGAACATAAAATCTCCTACGAATGTTATTTCATCGTGGTGTGTATCCATCGAGTTTATTAATCAGTAACATTTTGCTGCATCACTTCGCTCTAACCTTCCTAAAAAAAACTATTTTGCTCGTGTTGCAGACTGATTGAGAGCATTTTGCTGTTTTTTAAAGAACAGAAATCAGGGTGGATGCATGATAATTATGTGGAAGATTTTCCAAAATACAAGGTGTTGATGGGAAAAAGTGAGAGGATGAAGGTTTGATGCAGACAGAAAACACAGAGAAGAGAAAGTGAAGCCATATCAACAAAGAAAGAAAAAAACATTCCTCATACTAATGTAAACTAAAATCAATAAAATGTGCCTTTTGCGCTGCAGAGACTGACTGGCAATGAGAACTTTGCAATCCCCTACTGGAACTTTGCCACGGGGCAGAGCGAGTGTGATGTGTGCACCGACTCTCTGCTGGGAGGCAGAAACCCAGACAACCCCTCCCTCATCAGCAACCAGTCCAGATTCTCCAGATGGGGCGTGGTGTGCAACAGGTCAGCACAACATATTGACAGAAGGGTGGAGAGATCTCAGTAATTATTAGCTGGGTTGAAATGAACTAAGCAGTACGCGTCTAGAATTCTACGAATCCGTCTGAATGCTTTACATGTGTTTTCCTTTCCAGTCTGGATGACTACAACCGCCTGGTGACTCTCTGCAACGGCACCAACGAGGGTTTCATTCAGCGAGGCATCATGGAGAGAGGAAACATGTCTCTGCCAACCATGAATGACGTCAGAAGCTGTCTCGGCATCAGGGACTTCGACAGCCCTCCCTATTTCACCAACTCCTCCTTTAGCTTTAGGTATAACTCCAATGTTGCATTTATACCTGCTATTTCACTCGTGCTACTGTAATCGAAGGTTTGTTTGAATTAGATTAACTTCTGGGCACCCCGTTAGCTCAACTGGTTGACCCATGAAGAGGGGCTGTAGTCCCCGAGACAGGGGTCGTGGGTTTGAGTCCAGCCCATGACCATTTACTGCAGGTTCTTCCCCGACTCTTCTCCCCATATATCCTTTCTTTCTCCACTTTTGGCTATAATAAAGGCTAAAAAAGGCCCCCCAAAAATTTGATTAACTTCTAAAATTTCATCGCACAACTGCATCTTACCAAACCCTGTGCTTTCTAACCAACAGAAACGCACTGGAGGGGTACGACAAGCCAGACGGAGAACTGAGTGAATCCGTCGATAACCTTCACAACCTTGTCCACTCGATGCTCAATGGAACCAGCTCTTTGTCTCACTCTGCGGCCAACGACCCCATCTTTCTGGTCAGTATCTAATATCATGGTTTCCAATGAAATGACACGGTACACACATTCCTCCCCCCGTGCATTGAAATCACTGTGGTGTTTCTGTGGTGTTTCCTTCGCAGGTGCTCCACGCTTTCACCGACGCCATTTTCGACGAGTGGATGAGGAGGTTTGTTCCGTCCAACGCCACCTTCCCGGACGAGATGGCCCCCATCGGTCACAACAGGGACTACAACATGGTTCCCTTTTTCCCTCCCATCACCAACGAGGAGATCTACATCCCGTCGGAGCAGCTGGGCTATTCCTATGCTATTGCCCTGGATGGTAAGGAAACATTGGAATGGGTCGAGTCTATTTTGAGATTATGATGAGGAGATTCAACTATAGTGCCTTCAGTCAATATGAAGCAGCTTCACATAAAGACTAAAAACATATATACCATATAATCTGTACAAAACCAAAATCTAAAAGCTATAGGTTGTTTTCTTGGGGGTTATTTGTGCCAGACTAGTTTTGAATAAAGCAGTAAACTTGCTGCTGGTGGTCACAGTGAGTCACCGATGCTGCTTCAAAGCCTCATTAAGTCTTTGTTATGTAGTGGTGAAAATCTTGAATACCTTCTTTTTTTAACATAACAAATATCGTATTCAGTTTTTTCCTTCTGCTAAAAGGTTTCAGTGTGTGTCTCCACCTGTACTTCATCTTTACAGATGCAGATGGAGGGCCCGGCGTGTTTGTGCTGGGTTCCACTCTGGGGGGAGTCTTCATTGGTCTCCTGGTGCTTCTCCTTATCTTTGTGCTCTACCTGCGTCAGCGGAGAAACAGAGGCTTTGAACCTCTGATAAAAGCAGATTTCACAAATAGAAAGTACACAGAGGAAGCCTAGATTTCACCTGTTGTACTGAAATGCACTTCAGTGCTCATACATACCTAAGAGAGACGGAGCAGCCGGTCTGCAGTGTTGCGTAGGCTCGACTGTGAAGCACAAGGAATATATTTAATCCTGCAAAATGAATGACACTTATGCCTTTTAGATATTAAATCAAATTTCATGTAGGAACAATCATGTGAATCGTATACTACCCATTGGAAAATATGAGTAGAAAGTCACCACACGATCCAAGCCATTGTAAATGAATGTATACTTTAACCAGAATGTAAAGATCCTTTTAGAAAATGTCAAAACACGACCCCCTTTTGTTTCCCATTACCATCTCTTGTTGTGTATCATTTACAGAGTTACCACAAATACAAATCTATTGGAATGTTTTTAATAACAATTTATTCTCAAGAACAGTAACAAAACACAAATGCAATCATCTTAATTGCACTGAAAAACAGTAAGGCATACTTGCTCAACTAGTTCGTCACCATTCAGTTTGAAATTCTATTCAAACTCTAAATAAACGTTTTCCTCTGTAGGATTTGAATTCATCCAGCAATGCAATAATTGTAATAAAAAAAAAAAAAGGAAAAATGTTGACATTTTCCTACTCATTCAATTTTTCAGTAATTTGTCTGACCAGACATCCGTTTTTAATATTTTATTGCAAAAATATTAAAAGTTCAATGATACAAAACATAAAAAGGGCATCCTGTGAGATCAATAGTCATAATAAAGAATCATTTTAAATGACACATGTGACATATTTTCTCAGTACTTGTGTTCTTGTCATGTGGATGCAAATGATGCAGAATTATATGCAATAAAGAAAAGCTCAACAAATATTCATTGATATACTGCGACGGGCATAACGCAGGCTAATTCTGTGGATATGTAAGCTTAGCTGGCCTGGTGGTTATGGACCTGACGGGCTCTCAGAGAACAGTGGATGTACATCCAGGCTGGTTTTGTCCGCCCCCCTCAGCAGTGCCAGGCCTCTCACATTCTCTGTAAGTACGCTCTACTGAGGAGCTCCACTGAAGCATTCAGCCCTGTCCAGTCTCCACAGATTCTCATTTCACAGGTGACTGTGGTCGGCTTCAAGCCTGTCTGTGCTGCAGACATAACCATTCAAGCTTTCCAGATAAATTTAGGGACCCTTTCTTTGCATTTCCAGTAACCACTGTGTGCTGTTTGCTGCTTCTTCTCTTAATAATTTCCTCCCCTTTTACATAACTAGAATAATAAATATATATATTTTATATTATTATTACTTTATTTCATCTTGACTTGTTCATACTGTCTGACAGTATTTTAATTTTGTTGCTTCAGTGTTCATTTAAATGACTATTTTATCCAAACTGAGGCAACGGTGACGGAATAAACTTTGGTCATTCAATCACATGCAAAAGTTGCAAAACACACCTGCAAACGTTTTTTTTTTTTTTAGAATATTCTAAAGGATGCAGCAGAAAAGGTTAAAGGCCCAAATGACTATATAGAGATTACAGCAGCGTAAGACTTCCTTCAGTGATCATGATGCTATATTGAATGAATGTGCTCCTCTAGTGTAACGTCCATTTGCACAAAATACAATCCTGGTTTTCAACGACTGTGCTTGACATTCTGTAAAATGAAAGCAGAATACATCTATGGAACACTTCAGTATCGTTTTTCTTTAAGCTTTTGATTTGTACTTCCCTTATTGTGTAGCTTTCCATTGATGCTTTACAGCGATTCCATGGAAACGCATTCCACGCAACTACTTCTGACCCAGAAAAAAAAAAAAACTATCAAAGATTACACATTAGTGATTATTCGTGTTTAGCCCTCTCTGACATGGAGAAATTAATTTTACACCAAGTCACTGTAGAAACAGCATCACTTTGGCAGCATATTGGTGGCACCTTCTCTGAATATAAATAACTGCCCCCATAATAATTCTGTCAGGGCTGTATACTTCTGAAGCCAAGCCTGAGAAACCAGCATGATATGAGAATATTTTGCGGATGATTAATTTGTTGCAAGGCAAATGAGCGTATAAAATGTCACTCCTAACCCTTGTAGTGAGTTGTAGCACGAGGCAGCTGTTGACCAGCCAATGATATAGAGCGCCCACAATCCTGCCAAATGACGTGGCTGAAATGATTGTGAAACGCGAGATGAATAGATTTAGTGGCTGCATTTGATCTAAAAAACAAAAACAACCAAAAACATAAAAGTATTTCGTCGCTTCTCATCACAAATCGATAATTGGCACATGAGTTAATGACAATGGAACACGGATTCAATCGAAAATTTGGGTGGAAATCGCATGTCCTTGAATTTTCTGTCATTTAGATCCTTCTCCTTTGTTTTAAAATATACTATTAAACATCTGTTGAACTTATTGTGCCTCTTTCAGGTGCATCAAATAACCACATTCTCAACATTTTTCAACACACAAAAAGTTTTTTTTGCATAAAAAAATCAAAACAATCAAAGTGCGAGTTATATTTTTCCACATGGAGACCTACATTAATACCTGCCATATGTGCAACAAATATATATATATTTTTTTTAATCTCTGAAGCAGAGTTTGTTGGGTCGGCATCAGTTTTGGATGGTGAAGAGATGCCATAAAATATCAAGTCTACGGATGGCACTGCACGATCTTTGGGAAAGTGGGAAATCATGATGCATGACTGCTCTCTTTTTCAGAGCAGACTCCTCTAGCCTCAAGGCTGGCAGCGTGAATGCTGTCTGCTTGACTGTAGCTCCAATCTGCCTGAATATAAAAACTGCGAAAAGGAAAAAAAAAACGAAAAAAAAAAAAAAGAAAAAAAAAACCTGCTGTCCATGTTTAGCCTGTTCCTCCAGCATTATCTCCATTGTCGGTGAAGTGCCAGGGCTGAGAGGGCCAGCATGGCTGGCAGGGCTACAGAGGGTGCACAGAGCGAGGCAGAGTCATCCACAGGCCCGCTCCGGTCGGCTCTCACCACCGGGGTTTCAGTGGCAGCTGTGCCGTCCATGTATGTTGGGCAGACCTCTGTGCATCCGCTGCCACTGCCTGAGCCACTACCTTCGTCGCCTGTAATACCATAACAGAACACAAGCCAGAATGAGCACATCCCTGTAATACTAGTGCAACATTAGTCAACAGCTCAAGCAGACTTTACAGCACTAAATTACTGCTTTAAAGCTACAGCACAGACCTTCCACACATTCATTTCATATATATTTTTTCCCTATAAGAGAGCACCAAAAGACCATGATTATCTGAAAAGTGGCATTCATGGAGATAAACGCACAAAAAAAATATTATCACTAGCAGTTCCCATCAATCCCTTGGAGCGTTTTATCTGTTCTGTTTCACTATCACTGCCCTCATCAGCATTGTTTTCACGTACTCTAATAAATCCACTGGCCAGCACTAAACAGCAGGCAGACACAGCTAGCAGCTACCTTGTTAACATAGCAGAGCGTTCAGGTCCAGATATATTGAGAGATTAAGAGTTGGTGGAGACCCAAAACAGAGCTAAAAGCCGTGTCCACCCACGACTGAAGTTACATTTATCAAGTGGACATGAAATCCAAGTTAAGTTCGTACTGCTCTGCATTTGCAAGATTTGTAAACACACCACTCTCTGAAAACTTAACATATTCAGTAAACATGGTATGTAAGTATGTATAATAGAGCAGAATCCTGCACACCTGATATGATGCCTCAACATTGTTCCTACAATTTCTACCAAAGCTTAAAAACCTTGATGAAGAAAAGGACAGTATTTTCTTCTTCTTCTTATTTTTTAAACTACTACACATTGCCAGTGTTAGCTATTTACACCTTCCGTGCCTCCTGTGGCTTTACTGATGGTAAATACTTCTGCCTCAAGGTTAGACAGCATTTCAAAGTAGACAGCTTATCAAGATGAGTGACAAGTAGCTGGAACATGAACTTGACCAAACGGGGTGGGGGAGGGCAGGACTAAAAATACATTTCTCTCCTCAAGAAAAGAAAAAAAAATTGTAGCATGTTGTCACATTTGTACACATGAAGGCGGCAAACAGTCTTACTTGAGTCTTGAAAGTAGATATCGTTGCCATTGTAGGCATTTTTCAACTTGTTGGTCATCACCCTCAGAGCCATGATCTGCTGACGGATGAAGGTGTCTGGGCGCGTGATGTCGACGCCGACCTCGGGGTTGTTCAACTGGTTGGTGAGGCCGTCCTTCTGGACTTCGGGAAAGTACCTTTATAGCATAACAAATGAGATGAAGTCGCTGTCATTGTAAAGCTGCTTGGTAAGAGAAGAAACCAGTGAGTGCTTAAAACGGGCGTCTCTGACATGCAAAGGATTCCCATTAGCAGTTCAACATAAGAGACCAGAAAGAAGCTAAGGGTGGAGTAACATTACAGCGGTTTTGTAGTTTTGGGTCTGATTCTCATAAAGCATTTGGGAATAGCTCTTTGTGTTAGCAAAATGAACATTTGACCCAGTCAGGGTAGTGTTCTGACGCACTTGCGAGACATTTCTCTAGGGAAAACATGTCTGCCTCCTGCATTCCTCTTTGATAAATAAGCAGCAGGCCATCATGTGAGGGCATTCCTTGAATCATCTGACACAACAGCATTTGTTTCCCCCTCCTTAAGCCCAGATCCCCCTCGATAACATGCACCTCCACACTCTCACCCAGTTAAAAGAGGCAACATCTGATTTCCCGAGTGATATTCTTTTCATTTTGGAACACGGCAACTGTATGCTACATTATTAGCTCTAAGGGTTATTTTTAAAAATGTACACCGTGAACATCTTCTTGTTTAAATAATAGAGTTGACATTATGAATAAAAGTAGCATAAATCAATTTGCTGTGACCTCGGAAATAGCCGGGGGCATTTAGAGCCCTCATGCAAATATTTTGCTTTAAAAATGAAATCAGATTAACAGTGGGAGTACTATCCTGGCTGAGCATTTTAACTAACAATCACAGTTCCACAAAAAAAAAATAAATTGAGAAAAAGTAAGCTTTACTACACAATCAGACCAAACCAGAGCGATGGAGCGTTCAAGAGGCGACGTTCTGCTTTTAGTTGAATCAAACTATGCCAAGCTCTTGCGCAGTGGAGTTTAAGTCAGGGAAAGTAAATAATCTTTGTTAATTCTCGGATTAGACCGCTTTACATCAGGCGAGCTGAGCAGACTTTGGACTTCTAAGTAACCTTTTGTGTTAGCCTGCATTAGCCCCGAGTCCTGGTGGCCTTACCTGCCCTTGGTGTGTCCATTCCAGCACTCCTCATCACTGGCATTTCCAGCGGTCACTCTGTCCTCCACACACATCGCCTCGGGCAGGTTGGACCAAAATTTCTTGGACAGCTTTAGTTTCTCTTTTATGTCAACCACCTAAGCAAAGAAAAGGGGTTGTTACAAGAGAGGGGAAAAAAAGACGAATCAAGTCTAGCTTTTATTATTTATACATGAAGTCGTGTGCAAAAGTTTTAGACATTTATTATGTTTGTATTCTTATCTACTGTGCTTTTCCATCAGGGAGATTTTCTGTTTAGTCTGAAATCGATTCTGAAACATGACATTGACCCAAACTTTTTGCCAGAATTAGAAATCTTCAGCAACAAGAGGGAATCCTGCAACAGATGGTACAGTCTCAACAGAACATCATGGAGTCAGTGTGGGATTATAGTTCAGTCTTTTTTTTCCCTTCCCCTCTCTAATTTTTATTTTTATTGATCCCTCATGGGCTTGCTAGGAAGCTTGGTCTAGCCACACTAAGCAGACAGGGTTAAGGGCCTTGTTACAGGGCCAAACAGTGGCAGCTTGCTGGAGCCTGAACCTCCGACCTTCTGATCAGTAGCCCACTGAGCCCCTATTACCCCCAAGCGGCAGCTTCTCTACAATGCTTGGAGCGACATACCTGCCAAGTGCTTTAAAAATGTGTGGAAATGTGCCTAGAAGAAATTTGATTTTGCTTCCTTCTCTTTCCGGCATTTTATACGCAAGCTCCAGCAGGACAATGTACACAACCTGTTCAAAGATGACAAAACATGCAAGGCACGACCCGGCCTCCAGCGTCTCCACATCTGATGCACAGAAACAAGCTTGAGCCATGGCAACCCCCCCGACCCTGATCCACTGCCAATGTCCTGGTGCCAAACACCACAGGACACCTCCAGAGGTCTCGTGTCTGAGCCCCGGCGGTGCAGAGCTATTTTGGCAGCAACACAATATTCGGCAGATGGTTTTAATGTTGTGGCAGATCAGTGTATACAGTTCATAGGAACACAAGGGGACATAGCAACTGAAAAGAAATCATTATGCTAAAGTGTAGCCCTAACTGAATGTGTACCCACTTTGGATGTTTTTCAATAAGGCATTATGTCTACATAGAAAATTGAGTCTACAATAGCACACAGTGTGCTCGTCCTTGTAAAAGCATCTCGCAGGAAATGAAAGGCGCTGAGACTTATCCTTGACATTTCTGACATACATTATATGAAAAATGGTAGGTTCAAGATTTAACATTTGAGTCGAGTTAATTATGCGCTACTCTTTACTCTTTAAAAAAAATAAAAACCCTCTTACCCAGGATGCATCTCATTTGTTGAAATGTTATAAAATCCCCCCACCTTCACTTAATACCACATCTAATCAAAGGGATTATAAATCTTGGGATTTAACCCTGAGACATCAACTCTTGGACTCCCCAAAAATTATTTGGGTTTAATTTTCCTTCTGTGTTGCCTATCGAAGGTTTGCATCATGAAAAGTAAGACCATGCTGGCTCGCAGCAATAATTTCAGCTTGAATGTCAGACTTAAATGCTCCTTTGCATCCTGGCCATGTGACAAAGTCAGATATCGTTTCCTGACTTGAGCCTGTTGAACTCCAATCTTTCATCAAACACACGGAATTTGACATATTTCACTGAAGCTGAGGGAAAGCCTGATAGCAGCAGGTTGGCCCCATTATCTTTTTCCGTCTGACTTGCTGTTGGCTTACGTGAAATTGTAGTGAACCTGAGCAGAACATGAAAGGTGCTGTACTGACTGTGTGACGCTGCTGTAGGCCCCGACACTGCTTTTGATGTGTTAATCCTGTCACACTGATGCCAAAGCACTTCAGCAGCTCTGATACTGCCCAGAGGGTCAAGGCTGCACTCAATACAAGAGATTGACTGGCAATGTTTGACTAAACCTCATACATTAAGTTTAGTTTAACAAGTGAGGAGATTTTTCTCAGGATCTGCAGCAAAACCAGGCCTGTGAAAAAGTGTGAATTAAACCGGGAATGACTCACGTATTAGCAATGCAAACATCTGATTAGCACCTACTTCAAAAATGGTACTGCCATGTGTCATGTGGCTGAAAATAAATGAGCTATAGGTTACTTCTTCTGATGAAGCACATGGCAAAGGTGAGCAAACATGTGAGAACTCAAAGTATGAGCCATATGGTAATTATACAAAAACAGATGAGGGGATTTTTTTTACAGTAAACACAGTTAAATAAAAATCCTTTACGGAGACAAAAAGCGAAAAGAGATCCTCTGGGAATGAAAGAAAAAAATAAATAAAATAAAACATACTTGATGAACTCAAAAACAAAAGTCAGAAGAAGCTTTTTCACATTGGAATGAACCTTCCTCTTGTATCATTGCGCATTGCCCATGAATAAGTAATAAAACTGCAACAAGCAACCCTGGCATGCAACCAACTGCAATGCACACTAGATGGCACTATGTCTTTGAGGAAAAACACGGGAGGTGAAAGCAACCAGAGAGAGAAAACACAGTGAGGTGAAGTAAAAGTGAGAAAATGCATTTCAAATTGAAACAAATTATGTTTGCAAATGACGCCTCTTTTAACATCAAACTTCACCTCCATGGGGTAAAAACATAGATTTGAGCACATTGCGTGGAAACATGATGTGAGCAGGAATGGGAGACAGAAATACACGCAAAAGGACACCAGTGTGTACAGGGGAAAGCGTGTCCTCGCTATCACTCCAGTATGATCACGGCACAGTATGGGAGGAAGCAGAGTGGAGATTCTTATTATAATCAGCTACCTATTACCGAGAGCGCTGACATTCTCATTAAAATCACAATGAAGATCACAGACACAACACCTCCCCCTCGCCTCACATCAGGATATTACATTGTATTTGTTTTCCGTGACATCCTAACAAATGACTACTATCATAGCATGTGATAGCTATCCTAATTCGTCACGACACCAGAGGTGGCATTAGCGTGTGATATCTACAGTCTATAATAAGGCGCTGATGAGACAGTTGATAGAAGCATTTGCTCAATGGGTGAGCAAGCAGTGGTCATTTATATTCTAATTTTTCCATCACATGACTTCAATAACTTGCTTAAAGATCATATTGAAACATTGGCAGCGTGAGATTCTTAAGGTATGAGATGACGGGCATGTCTTCTGAAGACTTCAGCTACACAGATGTTTCTTCACTGATTACACTCTTCCACTCATACCGGATGTTTTAAATATGATTGATTGTGACATAAATGTGCTTATTGATGTCTAATAATAAAATATGTTTTAATTATTCAAATGACCTTAAAAACTCATTGTTCCTGTATACAGACTAATTTGAAAAAAAGGTTTTTGTTAAGCTAAAAAATTATCCCATAATCTCAATGTAGCTTCTTCTATGAAGATATGTTTTATGTTATTTGAGCTGTGTCATACTATATTCATACATTAAGCGTGTTATAAACCAGTAATTTAATGTTTGAATACAACTTACAGCTGCTTAATTGTGGGACTAAAAGTAAATATCTGGTTTTTGGAGAATTACGCATGTTGGTTTTTCACGGTAGACATCCATCCATCCATCATCTATACGCCGCTTAATCCTCACTGGGGTCACGAGGGGGCTAGAGTCTATCCCAGCTGACCCAAGGCGAAGGTAGGGGACACCCTGGACAGGTCACCAGTCTATCACAGGGCTACACTTAGAGACAGACAACCAAGCACACTCACATTCACACCTACGGACAATTTAGAATCACCAATTAACCTCAACATGTTTTTGGACTGTGGGAGGAAGCCGGAGAACCCACAGAGAACCCATACATACATATCCTGGTGCCCCCACTGAAATGCAAACCGGCGACCTTCTAGCTGCGAGGCAACAGTGCTACCAACTGCTCCACCTTGCAGCCCTGCGGTAGACATGTTTAGTTGAATTAATTTACCATCAAATCAAGTGAACTTACCCCACACTTATTACTGCTACTTTTATGTAGCTTGATTTTTACCATTATATTGCAATTGCTTTATTCTATTTTTTAAATGAAGTTTAACGCAGTCGTTTTCCTCCTGATACTGCTCTGCAATGGCAGGAAGAACAAAAGAACTAGACTTATATCTTCTGCACTGCCAAGGTCTTCAGAGGGAGCCTGATCCTACAGGGCCATATGTGGCCTCGCTCTCGTTCTGTTTAATGCATCAAACCATCTATATTCTATGTTTCTTAAGACATGATGTATAATGGTAATAATTTTCATAATGCACATCTATAGATGCTGTAAAAAGAATATTATGCTTCACAGTGAGAACCGTGAAGGTTTATCAGTCACATAGGATTTACTGTTTTTAGTCACAATAGTCTCATTTATTCACATTTATCATTAAACAGGAAATGGACTTGCCTGTGGCTTAATACTGCCATAAATTCACATCTGAGGAATAAAAACAAATGTAAAAGTTATGATTTCAGTGGCTCAGCTTGACAGCTTACATCTTGTCTTTACACAAATATAGTGTGCATCATACATCTGATGCATAAGTCTAGTAAGAACTCTTCTTTTTTTCTCTGCTGTCAGTGAATTCCATGAAAAACAACAACGTGTTCATCTGTGTCTTACCCTGTGAGTGCTCTCAAACCTCCTGACTCTGCCTTTGGCATTTAGATTCCACCTCACGGGTTGCTCTGAAGATGCCAATATATAGATATGTATGTAGAGTTCAATATTTAAAAATAATTTTCCACAACCGCTGGGCGCTGTAGCTGCAAAAGTTGCACAAACAGGGCTGTTTCTGCTGTGGTACTATTTAGAGTGGTGGATTAATCCACATTTGGTGCTCTAATTACAACAGCAGGACCCGGTATGTATGTCGATGCTCCACATAAACTACACGAGCCTTGTTTATTGTCATTAACAAACACGTCAGCCAGCGCGACGGCGCGGTTCGAAAATGTGTTTTAATCATTTCTGCAAAAAACAATGGAGCTTGGTGGCACAAAGGAACAAGTGAAATCCGGCTTTGGCGACATAAATTCCTTCACTGTCAGTTTTGGTCTTTTCACTGGATCAGATGACAATAAGAGAAATACAGAATATCACCAGACTTATCCTCTAAAGGTCTTTCTCCTCAGCTTTAAACAAGAAGATTCATGATCAAGCACCAAATTAAACCTCCAGGATGAAGGCAGCAGTAAGATATACTATTGTCCACTTTTACCTTTCCTCCCCAGTCATATTTTTTGCTCTTTTAGCCCGATTCCCTGCTTCTTGTCATGAGCCATATATTACTCCTTTGTGTTTTTCTCTGTGCCTCCTTGCTATGACTCTGCACGGCCTCCTCTCTCTTTGGTCTTTCTTACTGTTACTTTAGTCCTAAGCGAAAGTGAAGGTTTCATGGCTAGCTGACCCGTGATCTCGGACCAGAATTCCCATTCTAAGGAGATTTGCGAATAAAGCCTCTGGTCGCTTTCCACTGTGATATACTGTGCATGTTCTCTCGTCTGTTCTTAGAGCTGTCTTCTCCTATCTTCTCTCAGTGCCTTCATTTTTAATATTTTGACTCGTACAATTTAAAAGAGCTGTAGGCCATGACTGTAGTTACTCTTTTCTGACACCATACGCTAAATATTTAATAAATACTAATTAAATCATATACTACATTAAAGCCAGTGTCCGGTTCTTTCTTATTTCCGCAGGAAAAAGGTAAACAGGAGTTTTATTTTAACAGCACCACACCACATAAGATTAATTCAGCAGAAAACTAGAAAAACGTACTCCAGCTCTTACAGCTTACCGTGCTGTGATCCAAACATAACGTCTACTTTCTAAACCCGCTTTTTCACAACAAGTGAAATCCGCCTAAACACAATGGATGTACAGTACAATGTTTACTCACTGTGTAAAAAAAAAATAGAAAAAGTAATTGGCTTGTTTAAATGGACAAACATGAGGAAATGTTTACAGAGAATAATTATTTCCAAAAACAACAGCATGAGTCAATGAGATAATGGCGCTAGGAGGCTTAAAGTCTTTGTGTTTACAGACACTCAAAGCATTTCTTACAATATTTATCATCTATCTTGTTTTTCTGTGCATTCAGATGAGTGTTCAGACAGGCAGATGATGGGTTTTTTTTTTTTCCCCCCTCTTTCTTTCTGCATGCACAGTAACAGTATGGCAGCCCGTGTGCCATCTTTCAGCTCACAACACAAATGGGAGTGAACTGTACTTTGACCAGTGGTTTTCAGACGCCCTTGCCTATTCTCAGATCAAAAGCTGACGTGTCACTGGCTTTGAAGCCGCAGTCACACTCCTGGCAACAGTACAATGTCAGGGGCCTAAGCTCTTATCTGGCCGCGGGATGATGCCTGGACGTGCTATGTGCCTTTCAATACAAAAAAGAAATATGTGGCCAGACTGTCTAACTTTCACTCTCAAAAAAAAAAAGAAAAAACACCACACACACATACGCGCCGCACTCACACCGCTGCCAAAGCTGACCTACAATGTTCAGTGTCTCCCCTGGCTGTTCTGTCAGCTGGCAAATCTCCCCTTTCTCTCTCTCGCTCGCAAATGTAAAGAACACCTCCTTTTCATTAAATTAATAATAACTCCCTTTTTTCAAGCACATATCTGGGGTTGTCATCGCTCCTTGACACGGAGCATATCCCTCTGCTGCAAGTCTGAGCTAAATTAGTGCATGTTCAATCTAATCATAGACTCGGCAGCAGGTCTTACCACCAAACCACAAGGGGCAGATAACTCCTCGATCAACTTATTTTCCCTGGCAACTGCTCCTCCTGTCTGCGTTAAAATAGTTTTTCATTTGATACGAATGCAGTATTCTTCCTGCATCTCAATTACAGAGGTCAGGGAGTCGGCTCGGCTCATACCAAGACCTTGGCCACGCCGCAAGTCTCTCCCTGACCAGTGACCACTTTGAGGACAGGCCGAATAGTTTCTCGCAAGGAGAAAGGCCACAGTAAGAATAACTCTGCCTCTTCATCACATTTGTGATTGAGTTTTATTGTTGATTTAGTCGGTCCGAAAACTCCGATGCGCTCTGTTGTGGTAACGTTGTCAACAAATCAACTGCGACAGTGTCGAGTATCAGGGGACTGAAGCCCTGTGGGTGTTTGTACCCGGACGTGGCTGTTAAATCTGGTGTCTTACATGTCGTGAAGTCCTCCTCGTTGGTTCGGGTCAACCCATAAACAGCAGATTCGCGCAACCAAAGACCCGCCATCTGGCTTTAAAACACTTTTAGCATATTCAAAAAAACCGACACGGCAGACAGAACATCGGCTAGCCCGAAGCGCACCGAGCCGGTGACCTCTGCGCCAACGTTCTGAGTAGCAGTTGTCTCCACTTTGTCATGTCTGCTTTGTCCTTGTCTGGAAACATTCACCTCAAAAAGTGACTGGCATTGTTGCTTCGAGAAGGTAACTACCAGAGTGCATATAGATGCTGGCTGTTTTCATCCAATCAATATCCATCAACAGAGGGCAAAAGCAAATATGTTTCCCCTTTGTGACTTTGCAATCGATAAGAGTAGGAAGACATCACCCAGCTGTTTATCTTGCAGTACTAACACAGATGGAAATGGTACACCAAAGCAAAGACCGTGGTTGGAAAACAAGCACGACCACACGGAAAGCGAAATGCGGTTTGATATGACAGTGCTGGTTTCTGTCTTCTACATGCTCAAGATAAATCCATTTTTAGCATCATTCTGTGGGCCATCACACTTTTTTTTCAGCTTGCTCCTACCTCTCATTAAGGCTGATTACTCTATGGTATATACCTGCTCATATTTGAATTTATGGTTCAACATGGACGTCTCAACAAACTCCCAACCAGGCCGGTGCATCTTTACTCACATCTCCTGGTGACAGCGCTGTCAAACTGTTATTATACTATTTTTGGGGAGTGTAAAATTCTATTGTTGCACCCAACTGCCAATTATTTTGCATTTGCTGTAATACTGCAGGCCGGGTTACACACAATAGCAGAAACGACCTATCTCAATGTTAGATCTGACAAACGCTGTAGAAAAGATATTATTGAGGCAATAAACAAACCTAATGAATATTTAGTACTTATCGGTGTTGCAGATTTCAAAACTCCCTTAAATAAATACTGTACAGTGCGCTGATGTGATTTCACATATGCATTATACTGCTGCCACACCGTCTGACTATGCTGTCAAATTTAGTTTTGATTACAGACTTCAGGGAAGGAAAAGTTGAACTGAATTTAAACGCTCAATCCTGTGACATCCTGGAGGCATAGCTGTATTTTTTTTAAAACTTCCAACTGTCTTCATGACTGTTGTAGGGGAAACAATTCATCATGCATTTAATTTAATGTGACGCTGAATCTCTGTGTACCTTGGAAAAAAAACACACACATGAATAAAAAAAAAAAAAACACAGGTCCAAAAATAGCAGAAACTGTGAGATGCATAATTACAAACTCACGTCTTTGGTCTTTTTAGGCTAATTTGATCAAGCTTGATCACTTTAGAAAGGAAAATGCATTAAAATGTGGAAAAAGGCAGCACAAAAAGGATTGCATCTCAGTTTTGTAAAATGATGCTGTCGTCTTTTGTGATTTTAAGGACGTTTGAAATTACGCTTCATTAGTCGTGAGTCGATACGTGGGTGCTGTTAAAGCTCGACCTAGCATCGGACGTATCGAATCTCTGCACACATTCCTCACAACACGATCAGGTAGTACCTTTATAAATGACAAACTGCTGTATTTTGCTGCGGCTCGTGTTGTATTTACATACCGTCAATGAAAAGCGCTGTAGGTCACACTCAGCGGCCCATTTTACATATTACCGCCTCCAACCATTCGCTCAGTCCCATGATAACCACCACAGTTAGGCAATATGGTTTATCATGGTGAGCAAAATTTATCACACAATGATCCCGTGGTGAGAAAAAATGACAGAATATTGATGAAACAGTGGTGAGCTTGTGCATGTGATTCGCCCAAGGCTATGACAGGAGAAGTTTGAAAAGGGGAGATGATTAAAGGGAAGCTATACTCTGTGGAGAACAGAGCAATCATCTGCAAGCCTGCTTTCTCCCTTCTGCCCTTGTTCCCCAGAGAGCCGGGCGGCCCAGAGTGTAATGGGGCCAATGTGCCTCATTAATGTATTGACACATATGAAAAGTAGCGGCGCCTTTATGGCACCGTACCATTAGTCCCCGAGACAGAGTGGACAATATGCGGAAAATATTAAATAAAATCACTGGACTTCTTTGTGAAAAATTATAGTCTTGGCATTATAGCTGCTGGCTGAATTAACCTTTGATTTTAACTTAGAATTGTATTAGTTGTAAAATGGAAAACTGAGTTATTGAGGTGGG
>NW_007578005.1:0-3594 GCF_000690725.1 Stegastes partitus | reverse complement strand
AAGCTAAACAACAAATCTAATTGCAATCATGCACCTCTAAGCCAAAGGATGGTCAACTACATATGCTTGCCAGACTTCTTGAGGTTGCATGATGTGAATTTTTTTTGGTACAAATTTGTTTGTTGTCAAACCGAGCATGTGGCTGAGATTCAATGACAGTGACGCGGTTGGATTGCAGTTATAACTGGGTGAATTGATTAACACGTAGTAATCGACAGAGGTGTTTAAATATTACACAGATGACGCAACACTGAATACATTTGTACACAGAAACCACAAGGCTGCAAAATCTCAGAGGGGGTAAATTTGAAGGTTTGGAAAACTTGCTGTACCAGTATTGATTTTTTTATCTGTATCCAAGAGTCAGCTCGAAAGAAATATTAGACATCAGGCTGTAGTACCTCACTCTTAGCCTGGAAATACACCGAGTCCTACATGCATTTAATTACACAGTTAAAAGACGGATGTTTTCAAAGGGGAAGCTTCTAACCTTCAATGAATGACTTCATAAATCCGTCGACTTTATTTCTTTGTTGCGTTTATGTTTTAGAACATTTGATGTTGGGAATGGAAGATATTGCCGGCAACTATTTGTCCACTGCAGCTTTAAAGGAAGGCTTCTAACAAAAAAGCATGAATATTTCAAATGTAGTGCAGCTGATATACGTAGCAAATGCATTGGTTAGGGTTAATTAGGGTTTACTCCTAATAGATCACTGCAGTTGAGCACACTATGACATGACTTTGTAAACTACTAACCCGAGGATAGCCAGGACCTATATATAAATCTATATGAAGAACAGTGAAGACGCGAGCTTTGCTTTTCATAATCCTCGGAGAAAAAAAAAGACAATAAATCAACCTTTGAGTTCAGATTTTTAGTCTCACATATCTCAATCTTAACATGCTGCTGTTTGGCTTTGGTTAGAATGATATATACCTTATCTTAAAGCTGGGACACATATGATTCAGAACGTTTTTTGGGTTTTTTTCTCCTCAAATCCTGCCAGCTGTAATTGCTGTATTTTTGTAAGCTGTTTTCTCTAAACGTGCTTTTGATTTTTGTGGCATTCCTTAGTACAAATAACAAGAACCGGTCTGGCAGCCATTGTGTTTACATTGTCATTCCATACATTTTTCCTCTGCTCTTGTCACCGTGTTACTTTAGTGCCCTCAAAAAGATGTTTTCCCCCGTTGTAGACAACCTTGTCTGTCAGCAGCAGACATTGTTCCACGCCAGAGGTTTGTTGAGCACTTTCCTGTAATTTCATTCCTATTTATTTCCTTCGATTGCTCTTAAGGGTTAGCCTTTGCTGTAAGTCGGGCTCGGTTCGGTTATGATCATCGTGTTATTCTCAGAATATTTTGCTCTTGAGCTGACCGAGGGCGTTTTTAAAAACACGCTTTAGATCCAACCTAGAACTCACTTTGAGATGTACACCCCAGTTGTTGAAATTTAATTTGATCTATCTTAAACTAGGTGAAAGACATAACATGATCAGTCATGTATTTGTGTGTGTGTGTGTGTGTGTGCGCATTAAGATTGTTATGAAATAGTCTCAGAGAAGGAACCAATCTAGTGAAGTTTTATTGCTTCCACTTCTTTTTCAGATCTGATTAGCCCGTGGGTTGGGTTCAGGCCAGCTAACAGGAAGGTGCAGTGCTCCTATTCTACCTGTCTCCTTGGCAATATTACTCATGTTGCCTTGTGAATGACAACAGTGAACTGTGGATGATAAGTATTCCATGCTTGTTGCACCTGATGTCTTTATATCACTAGAGAACCAAGGTCATAAAGGTTTGGAGTAGCTGAAACCCCACTTCTCTGATAGCCTGATTGAAGTGTGTTGCTACGGGATATGTCTCTTGGCGTGTTTGTCTCACACACGTTATTTAATTGTAGGAGGTGATGGCTGTGTGATGAAGGAGGCCTTTACTCTCTGCTCATTTACATAAACAACCTTTTTTTTTCTCCCACTCAACATGTGACTTTTCACTCGTGCAATCAGAGAGCCACTCGCAGCCACGGCCGTGTCTGCTTTCTGTTATTATGAGCAACACATTTCTACGAGTGCTTGTCCTAGAACTTCTATACTTTGGTGGATGTGGTAATTTGAGGTTACTGGTCACCTGAAGTGTGCTATCTTGACTGTACAACAATACGCCTCGCAGCTTGTGAGAGGAGAAAACCATCTACATGTTTACACACCCACACAAACTGGCCTTTTTTTTTCAAAACAAAACTTTTATTTAGATTCAGTAAGGTTGCATGCTCTCTTCCAGGAGTGTCTGGCTCCCGTCTCACAGCTACATACATCTACAGTGGAACGGAGGTAACACATTGTCACAGATTTACGTCATCGCTCTGCATGGCTCTGCCTTCTTCATATTTAAATTTGAAGTAACTTCAGCTTACACAAAGTTTACTGAGACGCAAAGAAAAACAGAAATTCAGATAATTTATTGACTGATAGAATAAATACTTCAAGCTCACGTAGTCGTACTTAAAGTCCCTCTCTGGTCATTGATTAAACCCCTAGAAACTCTGTGTGAATCCACGTTAAATGCTAAATGGTCTGCACTCATATAGCGCTTTTCTACCTTAGTGGTACTCAAAGTGCTTTACAAGGTTTTCTCATTCACACACATTCATTCACCAATGGTGACAGAGCTGCCATGCAAGGTGCTGCCTGCCATTGGGTGGAACTTAGGGCTCAGTTTCTTGCTCAAGGACACTTCGCTTGTGGAGGGGGGGAATGAACTGCCAACCATGTGATTAGAGGACAGCCCGCTGTACCACCTGAGCCACAGCCATATTTAAAAGGTTTTTTTTTCCCCCATGAAAATGACTTAGATGCAACTCTCCTCCTCCAGGATGTGCACATTGATGAATTTATCACCTCTTCCATCCACTCGTTCACTACTTGTAGCTCAAGCAAACCAGCTCACCTACAACTCTGCTCAATCTGACACAACATCAAGTTTATAAGATTATACATGCTCAAACCAGATACCATAATGCATAAAGCATAATGATACAGAAAGCTTCACCCTGCAGAACTGGTTTCTTTAGACCTGTTATGTGTGAAACCCTGTTAGTCTGAATCTGTGTTTTTGAGTCAACGGGACACTGTTTTAAGGCAAACATATTCAGTTTATTTAAAAAAAACACCTCATGGACACAGAAGGACAAGAAACCTTGATTTCAATCGTTAAAGGTCTTCTACACATTACTAATGTGTTGAATTATTTTAGTAAAATAGTCCAAACTGAAAAATTCAGTCTGTTCAGATAAGAATCTGTTTACTTTTGCAAAATTTTTTTTGTGAATTTCATGATTAGGCCCCAAAAGAAAATATGACAAATAAATGTTCCTCTTCCAGATACAAAGTTTGGTACATTACAGTAAGTTTTAAGAAAATAAGTACTTTCTATGTATTTTTATGTATATATATATATTTCTATGTATTATCTTTTATGTATTGTGCTATATTATATTATTCTATGCATTACTTTTTAATGTATTTCTGTTATCATTTCTATTATTTAGGGTCCGAGCACCCAAAAGGGTGCGAAGACCCTATTGGAACTGCT